>NW_022900923.1:1584438-1614118 GCF_012274545.1 Fukomys damarensis | reverse complement strand
TGCATACAGCCCTCTGAAAAGGAATGGTTATAGAATCAGAGAGAATCCGGTCCGGGCCAGGTGCCGGATCCTCTGCTTCCGGCCCCACTTCCAGCGTGGGCGAGCCGAGGCCGCTGTCGCTCAGGGGTGTCCGCTGTGCCCGCGACCCTTCGGCTCCCGCCCGCCTCACCGCGTCCTCCAGGCTCAGCCCACCGCTCTCGCTCCAGGACAGCGACCGCGTCCCAGGGCCCTCTTCGACGACCCTGCTCCCGCATCGGTGTAGCTTAGCTGCACACATTTTGGAGAAATGGTATTTCGGTCCACAAAGCAAACGTACACGCACTGAGGGAGAAGAAAACTGGCACGGCATTTTGTCAGCAGATGGTGCTGCTCTTGTATGGGGGACCCGAGAGGGCGTCGGGTGTCGCAGAAAACCCACTACTCTGCTGCCCTTAGCATAGAAGCTGGAAATGTGGTGTAGCAGCCTCAGTGACCGAGGTCACCCAGCAGCAGCTCGCCCTGCTGATAAACGTCCGGGAGCGAGAGGCCACCACTCTGAGCCCCTCTGGTCAAACAAGGCCGTCCAGCTCGACAAAGCACTCAGTAAAGAGTTCAGGCGGCTCTGTGAGCATCAAATGGCTGTTTGCAATCAATACGTTCATGCTCTGAAGAAAAAGGATAGAAATCATGAGGATTACATACTCTTCCTTAATAAAAAATAAAAGAAAGGGGCAAAGCAAGCTATCTACCTGGAAATGAACAGTCAAGGGACACACATGGGGGCCACCCGGCTCCTTCCCGAGAGGCCCAGCATGCTGGTCAGGTGACCAGCCAGGCAATGTGTGAGGCAGGGGACCAGGGACAGATGGGTCCAAGCAGGTTATGCACCCAGGAGTGCTGCATTATAGATCCGAGGCCAGGAAGGAGAGGAGAGTTTTGGGGAAACCTGTGAACACAGCTGGGCCCAGAAGCCAAAGGGCAGGTGCCCAGGAGGGACCAGGGGTCAGGGTGGAGGTGACACAGGGGAAGAGGCCTGAACAGTGGCAGAGACCCACGAGATGGTCATTTTTTACACCTTTTGAGAAGTATCTATTCTGGTCATTTGCCCGTTTTTAATTGAATTATTTATGTTCTTTCTGTTGAGTTTTTTAGTTCTTTAAATATAATGGATATGGATCTCCAATATATTGTGTGCACATGTATATAATATGTATCTATTCTGGAGATTGAATATTTTTCAAATATTTTCTCCCACCCTGTAGGTTGTCTCATCATTTTGTTAATAATTTCCTTTGCTGTACATATACTTCTTAGTTTGATGTAATCCTATTTGTCTATTTATTCTTTTTTGCTTATGCTTTTATAGATTTTCTAAAAAAAATTGTTCTCCAGACTAATGTCATAGAGCACATCGCCCAAAGTTTTCTCCCGGTAGTTTTATAGTTTGAGGTTTTACATTTAAATGTTTCTGTTGTTGTTAGCATATGTTTGTGGTACATAATATATATATTCCAAATAACTTCACTGTGACATATTCAAATACCATATAATTCATCCATTTATGTTTACAAGTTTAATAAGTATATTCATTCAAATGGCACCAAGCCCAGTGGTATTTGCTATGTTATTTCAATTCCCATACAACACATCTAACATATTAGTTTGCCACTTTAAACCTTTGTCTACATTCGTGATGCTATGAAACCTTCATAACCACATATTTTCAAAACTTTTTCATCACTCTGAAGAGAAACTCTGTAACCATAAATAACAACTCCCATTCCTCCCTCTTTCCCCAGGCCCCGATAACCTTTAACTTCTTTCTGTGTCTGCGAATTTGACTACTTTAGATACCTCATATACATGGGATCATAGAATACTTGTCTTTTGTGTCTGGATTATTTCATTCAGTATGGTTTTTTTTGCCAGGGATTTAGCTCAGTGGTGCTGCTGCCTGCCTTCAAAGCGCAAGGTCCCGAGGTCAATTCCCAATACCAAAAAACAAAAAAACCTTTACTCATTCGATGTGTTTTCAAGGTTCATTCATCCATGTTATAACATTCATCAGAACTTCATTCTTTTTTTATGACTGAATACTACTCCACTGTGCTATAAACTACATTTTGTTTGTCCCCTCATCTGTGGATGAACACTTGAGTTGATCCTACTTTTTGACTATTGTGAACGAGGCTGCAGTACACACTGATATAAAGTATCTGCTCAGGTCTCTGCCCTCGCTTTCTTTGGGTGTAAGGCTAGGAGTGGAATTGCTAGGTCATGTAATAATTCCACGTTTAGCTGTTCAAGGAGCCAACATCTGTGTCCACAGCAGCTGCCCCATTACACTGTTATCTGCAGCGTATGACAGCTCAGTGTCTCACCAACATTTGTCATCCTGCATTTCTTCAGTAACATCCCATCTTGTGGTTGTGAACTGGTATCTCAGTGTAGGATTTGCTCTATGCTACCCTGCAGAGTTAAAAGGCTAAAACGGTGGACTGAAAGAGGAAAAACTCTTTGAAATTGGGTTGGGCAAAACACCATGCTGAAGACAGGAAAAAAACACAAACTTGGAGAGAAAATGTCGATGAAATGAGTGCCAGAGGGCAACAGCAGCCCAGGACCCTCAGGATTAGCGAACGAAGACCCAGCTCCCTGGCAACCGCCCTGGCTACCTTCCGGGGAGATCTTTTCAAGCATTTTTCTTTTCTCTGTCGAAATCAGACTCCCTTCTGAAACCAATGACATTGCAGGAAATGCAGGCTGGAAGGGATGGGAGGAGGAACTTCCCAAATCAATAACACTCTCTCCGTCTGAGACACCGGCTGCCTCCCCCAATACTGAAAGGAAACCATAGTCCAGAAAGGCACAGATAGATTCCCTTGCTCGGCCTGGAAAGCATCACTCTGGCTTCGCTGCCTGCTTGAGATAAGCTCCATATGGAGAGGCAAGGAGCTCGCCGGGAAATTGAGGACAGTGGGTATTTGCCCAGCTGCATTAGCTCATGTCCTCATGCTCTGCAGAGATTGGGTTTTTATCGCTGGCTCACACATGGAACAAATCTGTATTAAGCTGTGGTTTTTAGGGCAGAACAGACCAGAACTGGTCCTTCCTCAGGGGATGAAGCAGCTCAATGCCGACAGGCTCTAGACCCCCAGGCGGACGCTGCAGAACCCAGTGAGAACCCACTCCAGTCTGCTCTGGGTGGGCGGGAAGCAGCAACCACCAAGGCCATGCCCCTGAGATGGGCAGGCAGGAACTTGGAGCAGAATCCAGATGAGCAGGGCAGGGCAGGTGGGAGCCAGAGAAGGCATTCAATGCCAGCCGCACAGGCCAGACGGAAGGGACGAGGCAGCCCCAGGCAGAGGCCCTAAATGAGAACACGGAGTGCTGGGCGCTTACTGAATGCCAACCAGGGTCAGGTCTCAGTCCTCATGATGACAGGAGGCAGCCGTCACAACCCTGTATCCTGCACAAGACAACCCTAAGTCAGAGAAGTCAGGTCGCTAGGGAGCAGCGGAGTCCTGACTGGAACTGGTTACCGGCCCTGGCACCGGCAGACCCTAACTGCTGCCCCCACCCCCACGTGTGCACCCACACCAGTGCCAAGGCCATCAGCTCCAGCACACAGCACAGCCTCCGGGGCAGGAGCAGGGTCTTCCACGCCCTGCTCCCATGCCAAGGCCACGCTCAGCATAGGTAGATGGTGAGGACGGCTAGACGGCCGGGTGCTGCTGCCCAGGCTATGGTGGAGCACCGTGACCACTCTGTACCCATCCTGCTGACCAACCGCTGGCCCCTGGCCAAACTCCTACCCACCAGAGGCAGTTCCACGCTGAAGCCAAGCGGGCTCTGACACCAGGAGCCACTGGGAACTCAGCCCAGCGTCAAGGTCCAGGAGCCAGGCAGAAGGACACCCTTTGTAGAGTGGCCTCCTACCATGTGGCAGGAGTCATGGGTAGGATGAGGCAGTCTCGCCTCCACCCCCAGGGTTCCACCAGGGCTCAGAGGGACCAGATGGATGCCGAACACCTCAGTACAGGCTCTGCTTTAGTCCACAGCAAGAGACACAGCAGAGCCTGGAAGAGTCAAGGGCGTCTCCCTGGGGAAAGGGAGGCTTGAGACAGGCTTTTCAGGATGAGCACAAGTCAGGTAAGAGGAGAACAGGGAAGGGGCATGCAGGTGTGGGAAGCAATAGGAGCCACAGCATGCGGGAAAGAAGCTTGGAGCCAGGAAGGGTGGCGAGTGCTGGAATGTGGCAGCCTTGGTGTCACCCTGAGGAATCGGGACTGAGGTGGACACCGCTGCTGCCTGTATTCTGCAGATCTCTCGTCTTTGCACTCATGGTGAGCAATACTTTCAGGCACAGCCCGGTGGCTTCCAGGAGCTGCTGGAGACCTGGGCCTCCAGACCGCACCCCCTCCAGCTGAAGCCATCCAGCAAATCCACTCCTACAGCCCCTGTGGAGCAGTCAGCCCTGGGAAAGCTGTGGGGCGGACGAGAGGTGCTGTGCCGCTCAGCTTCCCAACGCTGAAACACTGAGATAATCGGCTCATCCAGAGGAAAGATTCTTCAGCTCCCGAGTGGTTCCCAGGGCTCCGGCCCACAGTGCCACAGTGCGGCAGAGCAGGGCTGTTGGTCATGGGCGTGGTGCTGTGGGACTGGCAGGTGGGTGTGGCAAATAGGTCAGGAAGCAGAAGAGGAAGAGGAGGGGCTGAGTCCCACACAGCCCTCAGGGCACATCCAGTGCCTCATCCCAGGGCCACTTCCTAGCGGTGCCTCCACCTCCCATGGGGCCAAGCGGGGAGAAAGCCACCGCCAGGGGCATCTGAGGGACACCCAACCTCCTGGCCACCGCACAGCTGTACGGGTGAGCTGGTTCAAGCATCTGCTGCCTCATGTGTACAAAGGCGGGCTTTCGGAGGCTGGGCGATAGGGTGCTGTGCTCATCCAGCGACCCGGCCACCGCTGTCAGGGGTGGGCAGGGTCTGGGCTCAGATCTGCAGGCTGAGTTCTTCTCCCGGCCTCTCCCTGCTCTCTCTGCTTCCTGGCTGCCATGATGCGAGCAGCTCTGCTCTGCCAGGCCCTTCCACCTGCCCTTTCTGCCTTGGGCAGCTGACCTGGGACTGTGAACTCCTCTCCTGTGTCTGTGAGTGCTGGGTATTGTGTCCCAACAACAGGAAAGTGACTAAGACAGCAATACTTTGGAGAAAATGAGAAAATGCACTATTTTTCAAATAAATTGTCTGCTTTTCTCAGTAATTTGTATGTAATATTAATACAAATGGAAGGAACTCTTTTGGGGAAATGTATAAAATCAAATAAATTCTCAAAATCAATGGAATGAATAAATCACAGCAAGTGTGGCCTGTTTCTTCCACTAACCTATCTTTGAGAAGCTAAAAATTGCTTTCAGAATAAAAACCTTTCTCTCATTACCACCACATAGTTGTGGTCCAGCAGAATTAGCATTTCAAGCTAATACCACTGCCAGTCAAGTAAAAACAAACAAAAACTACACCATGTTCCTATAAAATGTTATTAACAATTCAATGGATTTTTCCAAGTATGCATGAGGAAGAAAGGCAGTCACGTTCACTGAGACCCAGGAGGACAATCGGATCCAGAGGAATCGATATGGTATAATTTTCTCTTCCACAGCTCTTTTCATACACACTACATCACACAGGGTTTCACCGAATTAAAATTTCCAGAGTAGATGACAGTGTGCGATACAAATCACACAAAGCCACAGGCGGAGAGGGAAGGCATTTTGTGACAACTAAATTAAACCATTCAATCATGAGGCTGATAACAGAGACAGAGAGGCAGGGCTGTGAAGCAGAGGGTCCAACCGCAGTCCAGTGGGGTCCAGACAGTCAGGCTGGGGGCCCCAGGTGCCAGTCAGCCTCCTGCACTGTGACAAAACACCAGAGATGATAAACTTACAAATAGATAAGGGTTATTTTGGCTCATAGAGGTGAAGACTTCAGTGCACGCTCTTCTCACCCCGCTGTTTTGAGCCATCTAGGTTAGAGCTCATGCCTAGAACGTGATGAGGAGAAAGAGGAGGAGGCAGAAAGCCCACAGTTGCTTTGGGAGCACATGTTACGGTTGGGATTTGCGACGCCCCCACAGTCTCACGCACTCAGAGAAGACTGGACTGTGGCGGCACTCATTGGATCCCGCCACGAATGTGCTGTGAGGAGGCTGGACCTGGCGGGAGGTGGTCACCAGGGCCAGCACCTGGGAGCGTGTGTTCTTGTCCTCCCCTCCAGCCCTCCTCCATGCCGTTTCTGCCATGGACGGAACCCGTGACTGAACCAACTGAAACTAAGCCAAAGCAACTTCTGCCTTAAGTTGTGTCCGGTGTGTTGTCCCCACGTCAGGAAATCTGACCAGTCAGCTCCGGGGGACCCCTCTTCAAGGTCCCCACTAAGCTGAGGACCAGGCCTTTGCCATGTGAGCCTCTGGGGACACTGGGCCGAACCATAATACACGGAGCCTCCAGAGAGTTCCCAAAATATCCCACATTTAGGGAGGTTTATTTTCAAAAAACAAGATCCCTTCAGCATGGATTCATTTCAAAGCTCTGAGACTTTTCTTTTAAAAATTCACAAATCTTATGTATCAAAGTTTTGTAAATAAGAGAAAAAACTCACAAGTCAGGGAAAAATAAAGGAAATTTTGGCTGAGTAAAACATGCCTATTTACTTCAGAAAATAGCATCATTCAAAGTCATGGTGAGAAGAGCCACCATACAGCTCTAAATGGAAGCCTCTGTCCCAGTGATGTCACAGAGCAGCAAAACCACAAAGCACGCCCCCACCCCCGCCCCAGCCCTGCATGCAAAGGCTGAGAATTCTTCCACGTTTGCCCTGGTCCCCACCCAGGCTACGCAAGGCCACTGAGAGTCAACCCATTCTCAGACACGCTGCCCTGTCCACAAACACTGCCACAAGTATTTAGCAAGCACTTGAACTCTCAGACTCTCCCTGCCGGGAGCCTTCTGCACACTGCGTGTGACCGAAGGTGCTGGGCCTCAGAGTAGACCAGTCGGGGCTCGCTGCTCCCCGAGCCATGCCTGAGCCTGAGGCAACTTCCCCGAGCCTCAGCTTCTCGCCACCATGGGAGCGATTGTCTGATGCAGCTCCGTGGCTACAGTGAGACCACCAGGTCTCCAAGTGAAATTCCCACCAAGTGCTCAGCGCCGGTAACAACACCGCCACCATCCTGGGCCCTGCGCTCTGTCCCTCTCTCTGGGGTCCTCAAAGGTCTCAGCCCCTCTCCCCCAACGGGCTGAGTTGTGTCGGCTTACTGCACATGTTTGTAGAGATAAAAATGGGAACACTGACTTCCTATTCTTATCATCTGGGGAATGCAAGTTTGCATTTTCCCTAACATTTTATTTCAGGGCCATCCTTGATCCACAGTTCCAACTGAGTCACAAAGAAAATAAATATCTTACATGGTTTCACTTCATGTTATATGATTTTAGACAATTTCCTTCAACTCTGTGGCTCAATTATTTACTTCCCAAATCACAGTCATATTTTTAAATGTCCCAAGAATGGTGGCATTCAGATACCATTATTTTGTAAGACAAAACATTCAACTTTAAAATAATCATTCATTCTCTAAATCTGTCTTTTATTATGTCGAATCTCTATCATGTTTGCTTAAAGCCTGATCTCTTGTGGATTTTATTAGTTCTTTGTGTGTTTTACAGAGAGGTGAAGCACATTCACTTTTAAATACTGACTTTCATGCTTTCCCTTTCCTTCCCTAAGTCATGTGTGAAGTCTGCGTGTTTATGGTTGGTCAGGGACACTACCAGGAGGATGAGCAGAAAAGCCACCAGTCCCTCAAATATTAGGCCTAGAGAAAATAGTTAAATGGATGATTCAAAGGTTTAGGCTTTGTCTCAGAATTCTAATTCAAAACATATTTCCTGGGTGAGAGCCAGGGCTATAATTATATTTGAGTCCCATGATCATGCCATTTCCATCTATTTTGCATAAATCTGCATAATGCACTGGAGTGGCCCTAACTGCACATATGTAATAATTAGTGCTATTAACTAGGGCAGACGTACTCCAAGCCTGGATCCCAGGCAGGCGTGACAGCCATGGAATGTGTAACAGTGTCGAGAGCACTCAGCCTAAGGACATTCTAGATAATATTCACGGACTCCCAGGGATGCATGCTCCCAGCACTGGACATGACAGATGGCTTCTTAGCCAGCAGTCAGGCCTGGAGAGAGGGCTGCTCTGACCCAGGCTCGGGACTTTAGGGATGTAGCAGCAGACTGTGATACATGTGTTTGGGGAGCAGCGAAGGTCAATCACAGGCTTACATGACAGTGGGGTGCAGCGGTGGGTGTGGAAGCCAGGATCTCCCCAGGCCGAGCACGTGCCACTCCTGACTGCCCTAATGAAGCCCTCTGCAAATGAGCACCCACCCCACGCCCAGCCTCCGCCAGGCACCGGTCAAGTGTGACTCCTCCCTCAATCACAACATGGCCCCAGAGATAAGCACTGGACACCCCACTGCACACAGGAGGGATGTGAGGATCAGAGAGGCCAGAGTACCCGCTGCTTGCCTTTCTGCCCTCCACAGGAAGTGGCCAGGTCCAGCCACAGTGAGTGTGGGGCCGCGGGTCTTCCTGCCATCGGCCTGGCTCATTGGTTCTGTGAGAGTTGTGCTCCTGTGTCTCCTCTTCCCTCTTTCTGAGAAGCAGGCCACACGAGGACAGGGACCTCAAGCTTCACACCAGCCACTGCACTTGCACCTGCTGGCCACGCCCCGCATGCCAACCTTCCACAGGGGCTCCTGGAGGGCAGGGTGAGCTCCCACCTCTGTGTGCTCCGTGCTGGAAGAAGCAGACTCAGGGTTGGTGGGAGACATCAGCCCTTCCAACGTCGGAGGGGGAGGCAGGAATGCAAAGGGCAGCCCAACACCTACACCACCCAGGAAGCCAGAGGTCCAGCAGGATATGACGTCACAACGCTGGCACTCAATGAAACCTCGGCTGCTCTCTTTATCTGTCACCGTTTCCTGCATTTCCTTCGACGGGGACTCTCTCTGAACCTCAAGTACTTTCTTTTTCTTTGATTCGTTTTAATGTGGTGTATCTTTCTCCATATGTGCTCTCCCAGCTCTGAAGTGGCCCACTTCTCTCAGTTTTGCTTCCCCTTTGGCCACCAAGCACATGCCTGATACCTTCTTCCAAAAGACATGTCTTGTCCATGGCCACCAGGACTGTTATTCTGGATAAATGCCCTGGAACTTCTCCCCATGGAGAAGTGTCAGATAAAATGCAGGACACCCACTTATGCCCATAGCAACACACTTACATCAAAAATGACTTCTTATTCACCTGATCTTCAAATTTATGTAGGTGACTCAGGTTTTTATTTGCTCAATCTGGCAGCTCTCCCACCAAAGCCTTAGTTTTCCAACTTCCAGCTTCAGAACAGTTATGGCTCATGGTTTCTCCTCTTGAGAACATTGGGAGAAGATCAGGAGCCTCATGCACTTCCTCCCATGTGGCCCACGGCATCCCTGGGTCCACAACAAGGCCTGGGGATGATAAATAAGGATGTTCCTTGGAATCCAGGCAGCACCCCCTGTATGTCTGCAAGTCCCAGGTCTGCTTTTGGGGTTCTTTCTTGGTGGCCAGAGATTGCTGTTGGCCTTAACATCACTTTCTATCTCTGACACTTTCTATCTCCACCCCTTTGGCCATCCCATTTGTGAACTGAAGGTACAGGTTGGCATTTGCCAAGCTAAGAGGGCAGATCCTGAGCTGAGAGCCTGGGCTTGGCAGTGGCTCGCTTTGGGGACACACTGTAGTTTGCATCTTAGACGTACCCTGAGGTCCAAGTGTTGGAAGCTCCACGCCAGGGCCACACTGCTGTGAGGTGCTGGAGGTGGGGCCACGTGGGTCACTGGGCAGTGTGTCCCTGAAGGGGACAGTGTGAGGTGTCACCACCTCGCAGGGAGGTGAATGTCCCCTCCCAAACTCTGGCCACAATGTGCTGCCTACCTACCCCAATCCACAGGGCCAAAAGATTATGCACTAAAACTTCTACTCTATGAGCCAAAATAAACCTTTTCTTCTTATAAGTTGATTATCTCGCCGTTGTGACAGAGGCCTGACAAACAGGCAGGGAAGGCACTAAGAGTATTCAGCGAGCTCCTCACTTGCTGGATACACTGTGCTTTCTTAGACTTAACGTCATTTCACCAGCTTACTTCTCCTCAGTTCAGGTCAACATACGCATAATATGTGCCTGGGATGGGCTGGCACCTGTGAGACGCGCTGAGGCTGTTGCCAAGGAGTGAAGGAGACAGAAGTTAAGGAAGCCATGCTGTGTGGTGTGGGCAGCAGAGGATGAGGCTGAGGTGCCGTGGGAGGGGCAGCTCCTTGCTGCCTACTGGTGAGAGGTCAGGCGAGGACAGATGGTAGTGAGGCCTTACAAACACACGAGCTTCCCAAGAAGTCTTTGTCCTGTTGTTATGGTTTAGATCTATGACCTCCCCCAGGCCTCGTCTGCTCAGAGGCGGAGCTTTGGAAGAAGATTGGATCCAGGGGCGGGGGCTCCTAGCTGACCTGCCAGGAGGAGGCAGGGCCTGGTGGGAAGAGGCAGCACTGGGGGCGTGGCCTGGAGGGGTTTCTTTGGCCTTGGCTCCTGCCTTCACTCCCAGTTTCCTGTGTGCCTTGCGGGGAGCAGCTCCGAGTCCTTCCACCGCGCTGCTGACCATGTAAAGGCTGAAGTAAATAATGAGAAGGTGCAGAAAGCTAAGAGGGCCTAACTCCGCCCTGACCTGCCTGTTCTCCACAGCGGAAACGGATGACTGGTCCTCAACCCTCCATCACACAGCCCCTGCAGACTGCAGCCAGCGCCATGGGCACAGCAACACTGAGCACAACGCACGGGGAGGCCACCAGAGTATGGCTGCGGACTGTCAGGAGGGTCCTGCTGGCCGGGGCATGGGTAACCCTCGCTTTCCCTCTGCATCCAGGACCAGCCTGGACAACTGGCCACGTGGCTGGGTCTCGGGCCTTCTCCGGACGCACTGTCCCTGCCGCACAGCGCCTCTCTTACAGGGCGAGTTTTAAAGATGCTCGGCAAGTGAATGCTGTCGCCATCCACCCTCCGCGGTGTCCTCTCCCAGCCTCGACGTTTCCAGCACCTCCTGAGTGAGCCTGTCCCGGGCCCCAAACGCAGACACCACGAGAGCCAGTCTGTGGACGCGGACACTGAGCTTCCAGAAGGGGCGGAATCTGCCCAGTCAACCGCCTGTGCCCGAGCCGCGAGGGTATCTCTGCTCTCCGCTCTCTGCTGGGATGCAGTGAGGGTGTGGGAAGCCAGGGCGGAGATGGCCCTGCCTTCGCCTTCCTGCTCTGCCTGTCTTCTCTGAGGATCCACGCAGCAGCAGAGGCCTCTGGGACGCAGCACAACCCTGGCCCGTCCTCCAGCACCCAGGACTCCCCAACAGCTGTGAGGGCTCCAAGCCTGGGGCTAGAGACTAACAATCAAATCAGTCAAAAAGTGGGAAGTTCCTCCTTGCTCTGAACATAAATACAAGTGCACTCCTTTCCTTACATTCATCCTCTGCAGCTGTATTATAACTCCTATCTTTAAAGCAATATATCAAACATCCTATTCAAAGTAATGTAATAAACTTGATTTTCCTTTCATCTCAGGTCAGGTGAGAATCAAAGTTGTTCTATTTTTAGTTCATATGATGCATTTACATAATTCCTCCCATGAAGAGCTCAAAATTTGCTTATTTCTCTAGAAGATAAATATCTAAGATGAGTGTCTTAGTCATTTTTCTCTTTGCAGCAACAAAATACTCGATGCCCACACCTAAAACGGGGAGAAGTCCATTTGGGCTCACGTTTCTGTCCATGGCTGGCGGCTCCGAGGTGGGATGACACGCAGAGGGGCCCAGCAGAGGACAGACAAGGAGGGGAGGAGCGGGGAGGAGTCAAAGCCTTCCGGCCAGGACCCCTGATCCATCTTCTGCAACCAGGCCCCACCTCCCAGCACAAGTCTGCTCTGTAGCCTGGAATCAGTTGCCTTCCAAAAACTCCACCTGTGAGCACATGAGGCTTTGGGGCATGTAGACAGAAACTGTGGCAGGAACTTGCCCATGGCATGCTCTGTCCTGTTTGACTGCTGAACTCTAGAAGCCATCTTTCTAAAACCTTCATCCTGGAGCCAAGTCTTCTTGTCCCCTTGTATAGCAAGGCAGTGGGCCAAACAAAGTATCAGTCAAAGTGATTGCTTCATGCAGTCAGTATGCAAAGTGATGGGCCTTTGCCAGAATTTTAATATTCCCACCCAAAAACTCAGGGTCATGCAGGACAGGTATCTGCTGAGTTGTTCTGGTCGTGCTGAAATCCCCATTCTCTGAACTCCCCAAGAGTTTGAGAATCTGTCTGTCAGAATGATCCCAGCACCTCCTGTGTGCAGGAACCATCCTCAGCGCCCACTAGCCTCCCTTGGCAGTCTGCTTTAAACGTTCTTCATTTTCAAACTCCAGCTGAGCAGCGGCTGTGGTTCTTTTCAAGAAGGGATACTGGGAAATCCCTGAGGATTCAAGCAACATTAGGAAACCCTGCTGAGGAAACTCTCGACCTAAAACCAGGAGCAGACCCTGACAGCAGTGGAGTCCAGGAAATGAACGGGCACTGAAACAGGGCTGTGCTGCCCTCCTGGCCCGGGCTCCTGACAGGCATAGCTGAAGTCCAGGGTGGGGCAGAGCGGAGGCCGAAGAAGGGATGTCACAGGACGTGTGTGTGTGTGTGTGTGTGTGTGTGTGTGTGTGTGCACGCGCAGAGCGGAGGCCGAAGAAGGGATGTCACAGGACGTGTGTGTGTGTGTGTGTGTGTGTGTGTGTGTGTGTGCACGCGCATGTGCATTTTAGAGCGGAGGCCGAAGAAGGGATGTCACAGGACGTGTGTGTGTGTGTGTGTGTGTGTGTGTGTGCACGCGCGTGTGCATTTGGTCCCAGGAGCACTGGGCCATGCGCAGGGCCTGCAGAGTCCCCAGGCAGGAAGAGGAGGACACTCATTAGAGGCCGTGCCTAAAAACCACCTGTGCTTCCATACAGCTGGTTACCTTACAGCCAGCTCCCAGAGAACCCCTGGGGAACTTTGCAAAGTGCAGAATTCTGGGCCCAGCACAGGCCCTCTAGACCAGGGGCAATTATGACAGTGCCTGTCTTGGCGGCCTCTCTTGGAGCTCAGCTTTGCACCTGAGTGGTGCCAGAAGCCATGGCCAACAAAGGACCCGAGGCCCAGGCCACCGCTGCCTGGGTGGGAACAGTGCCTGTGGCTGTGTGTCACTGTGGGGCCGTCACCCTAACAAGGTCTGAAAGCAGTGGGTTGTGGGAACCCAGCCGCTCTGTAACTTAGTGGAACACTTTTTCCTCTGAGGGACATCTGAAGACGTTTTACTTGTCAGCAGTCTTGCGCCCTGCCAGCCCTCTCCACCCACTTCTCACCCTGGGTGACGGAATCATGGTCTCAGTGGGAAACGGCCGGAGTGAAGTAACAGGCTTTCCCACCGAGCGCAGAGCAGGGAGGGGTGAGATCACAGCTCCGTGATGCCATCCTCAGCCCTGGTCATGGCCGTGTTCCTCACACGTGGTCCTGGCCTTCTCGGTGGCCGTGTCCTGCTCTTTCCAGCTCGGATTCAGTGCTGGCCACTCAGGTCCACCTCCAGCTCCAGCAAGCTCTGCACCCTGCTGCCTCCATGGCCAAGGGCCTTCAGCTGCGAGTAAGAAGATGATTACATAATCCGCGTCGGCACAAAGAGAATCTTCTTCTGACCTCAAATTACAGAGCCGAGTTCCCGGGCTCAAGGCACAGTGGTGGCTGCACCAAGGATGCGGGTGTCCCAAGTCTGTGCTTTCTGCCCAGCACAGAGCCTGCTCCGCCTCACAACTCAGGCTCTGGATGCTGCATGGCTGCGGTGTGACGGTTGCCCCTGGTTGCCAGCCTGGCTGGACTGGGAGACCCCAGGTCACTGCGGAGCACCTGCAGCTCCTGGAGCCCCACTGTCCAGCCTGCAGCGGCCCCTGTGGACCATCCCGCCTCTGCTTTTGTCAGTGGATCTCATGGATCCCGTGCTGATCGCACACATATTCTGCAGTTCTGTTCCCCTGAGGTCCCTGACGAGGATATGCTGCTTCCCACACCGTCTGCCCAGACCACTGAGTGGAACACGGATGAGACTTCTCTGCCCTTCCAGTTCTGAGGAGCCTCCTCGCAGATATCCCTCAAGAGCCCCAGCATGGGTGCCTAGTTGCGCATCAGCAGCAGGGAGCTAGGGAAAGCCACAGCTGCACCTGCAGTGTTCGTTGTGGGGCCTTCGCTTCTGCAAGGACAGCCCAAGGCCTGCAGCACCTCTGCTCCACAGCTAAACCTGCCACCCATGACCCTTCCAGTGACAGACACAGGCAACGTGGATCTGTTAACTTCGCTCCACTGAAGGGCCAGCAACTCTTATCTCCTGCCTAGGAAAAGTCTTTCACATGGTGCCATTTACAGCTCACAGCACTGGGCTGAGAGTGCAGAAGGATCAGTGTGAAGCTCTTCCCAAGCTGTCAAACCAATTCCCGCCAATGCAGGGGAGGCAGCAGTGGTTTTCATCGGAAACTGCAGGCCGTCCTGTGTGGGCTGCTGCCGTCCCAAGACACTGGCGGTAAGGAGCTCCTCCAGCACCTGCTCTGTGAGTGGGGAGTGTGGGATTTCTGGGGCACTCGGCCTCACCATCCCGCCTTCCCTCTGGAAGATGGCGCCCGGAAAGCACAGCACAACCTGTGCTCAGCATGTTACAGTCCTCCTGGCCATCCTGAAGTTCTCTAAGTAGGAAGGGTTTTAAATGTGTTCATTTCCCAAGGCTTGTGGGTTCTGTCTACGTCTCTGTTACTCCAGAGATGGAGCCAGGGCCTGCAGTGGGCTTTATGACGACTGAGACCACATCAGGTCCCCCACAGATCCCAGGAGCCCCAGCCCCAGACAAACTGGGGCCAACACTCGAGGCCATGTGGTCGTCTGTGGATTGTTTGAACTTCTCTAGACCACAATGTCATCCACAAATAAAGAAAATTTTGTTTTTCTATGCAATCTTTGTGTATTTTATTTCTTCTCCTCGCCTTATGATGTCCAGAAGCTCAATTTAAATCTTGCATGACAATGGTGAGAACACGCCCCCTGCCTATTTCTAAGTTAAGGAGGAGGCAGGTCTTTCTGTCCAGCAGTGCACATGATGTCAACTCTTTTTTAAGAGTGTCTCTTTGCAGGTTAAAGAAGTTCCTTCTGTCCCTAGTTTTCTGTTTGTTCGATTGTTTGTTCTCATGGATTGTTTATAATTCCATCCAATCTTTGTCTTCCTCTACTGAGATGGTCGTTTGGCTCTTCTTACTTTGTGTGCTGGTTCGGTTTGGGGATTGCTGGACGGGTTGATGGATTTCCTGGAACACTCAGGGAGCTCACACTTACTCGTGCTGTGCTTTCTTTTTACATAATGCTGAATTTAATTTGCTAACACTTGGTTAAGGATCTTTGCATCTATGCTCATAAGAAATACTGGCCTACTGTTTTCTTTTCTTGTACTACTTTGTGTGGCTTTGGTACCAGAGAAACACAGACACATGGGGAAAGTTGGCGCCTGTGCCATCTTAAATTCTGTGCAGGAATTTGCCGGGTTTCATTATTTCTTCCTTGAATATTTGATGGAATTTACCAATGAAGCTCTGTGAGCCTCCGCTTTTCTTTGTGGGAAATATATTAACTAAAGTTCAGTGTCGTTAATAGATATAGGACTACTCAAGTTATGGATTTCTTTGTTGTACTTTGATAAAATTTCTTTTTCACGAAATTTGTTCATTTCATCTAAGTTATTGTTTATGGGCATAGAGCTTCCATAGAACTCCTTCCGCGTCCTATGTCTGTGGAGCTGATAGTGATTAATGCCCCTACTCCATTCCTGAGACTGGTTCCCCCCACCTTGGCTAGATGTTTTTTGTTTTGTTTTTTTTAACTTTTCACAAAACAAGCTCTTGGTTCACTGATTTTTTTCTATCATTTTCCATCATTTCTAATTTCATTAATTTGTCCCTATCTTTCTGCTACTTTCAGTCTGCACTTCTCTTTCTAGTTTCTTAATGGGAAAACTTAGACCACTCATCTGTACCTTCCTTGCTTTCACAGAATTGCAGTACAAGTTTCTAACAACTGTGTATCACATTAACTGGGCCCCTTGAATTTTGTTATGCTGTTTTTTCTTTTTGGTTTTGGGGATTTTTGTGTTTTGTTTTGTTTTTTGAGACAGGGTCTCACCATGTAGTTGAGACTGACCTGGAACTCACTATGTAGCCCAGGCTGGTCTCGAACTCACAGCAATCCTCCTGCCTCAGCCTCCTAAGTGCTGGGATTACAGGTGTGCACCACCATGCCCAGCGTTGCTGTTTTTTCATTTCCATTCATTTCAAAATATTTCTAATTTTCCTCACAACTTCTTAGATCCATATTACTCAGAAATCTTTTTACTTTCTAAGTATCTGTAGACTGTTTTGTTACTGATTTTTACTTCAATTCCATTGAGGCGAGAGGATATTTTTTTTTAATTTCAATTATTTTAAGTTTCTTGAGACTTGTTTCCCGGCCAGGATATTACCAATTAGGGTAATTTTGTCCCAGTTACCTGAAAGTAATGTATACTGGGAGTTCCCAGTGGACAGGATGGAATCTTCTGTAAATGTCGATTAGATCAAAGGGGACATCCGAGTTTTCTACTGCATTCCGGTTGCTACTGCTATGTCAGCTGTTGAGAGAAGAGTACGGGAGGTTCCAGGGGCGGCGGGTATGTCTGTCTTAGGCTGTGGATACAACGGAGATCTGCTGTTAGATGCACATACTTGGGACCACTCTGCCTTCCTCATGAATCCATCCCTGCAGGGTGAAGCGAGAGCTCCCACTGTTCTCAGGAATACTGCTTTCCTGTTTGTGGGGGGTTGGTTGTTGTTGTTGTTGTTGTTGTTGTTGTTGTTGTTCTTTGAGACGGGGTCTTGCTATGTGGTTCAGGCTGGCCTTGAACTCACCATGTATTGCAGGCTGGCCTCCAACTCTTGGTGATTCTCCTGCCTCAGCCTCTGTAGTGCTGGGATCACAAGCAGGCAGCACCACCACACCTGGCTCCAGTAACATTTCTTGTTCTGAAGTCTGCTCAGTCTCATATTAATAAAACTGCTTTGCTTTCCTTTGGTTTAGTGTTAGCACGGTATCTCTTGCCATCATTTTCTTTTAATATTTCTAGGTATTGATCTGTAATGTGATTTAAATTCCAGTCGTGATTTGTACTTCACCAAGTGAAATTTTATTTATAGTAATTTTTTTAGGTTCCCAGATTGGAGCTTGTTTAAAACTTAGCTATCTCTGCTTATAAATTTACTGTGTTGAACATTTGGCATAATTGTAATATAGGCATTTTTCTTTACACATTTTGGGAGCTTTGTCACCTAATGTCTTTTTGCATTAGTTCTTCAATGAATAAAATAGGGAAATGTTCTATCTCTACTACCTGATATTATTTCAAATCTTATTTTTGTAATATCTAAGCATATTCTTCTACACACAAAGAATCATTTCAATATGAGAGACATTCAATGTAGATGTACAAAAAATGAAATGTGTGATTTGGTATGCATTATTTCAAAAGCTGTGAAGGTGTGTTAATAACACTATAGCAATTGCAAGGTGACTGTAACTTGCATTTAATGCATTACAAAAGAGAGCAGGCAGACTTCCTGGGAGAAGCATATCACTTTGAAGGGTTTCATGCAAGGATGATCTTAATTTTTGTGGATTTTTATTAAATCTGTTCTGTTGCTGATCATTTGACGTTTAATTGAAGGAGAATAAGTTACTTTGAAGAAGGACGATTTAACTCCTGAGGGTTGCTTCCTACATCTCCTTAATTAGTAACATCCAAAGGTTAAAACCTCTCTGGAAAACATCTCCCCCTTACCTGCTTGCAATGCTCTGATATGAGCACGAAGTGACTGACACTGCTGGTGTGTGTGGATGTGCTGTGCAGCTGACAGTGCTAATGCCTGCTGCAGAGATGATGAACTTCTCCATTGGAAAGGCCCCCATTACCAATGTATGTTTCTCTAGGATCAGAAAATCCACACAAAAAAGTACCAGTGGTTCCGTGTGAGCTCTTGCAAAGGGGAGGAACAGTGATAGAGCTTAGGAAGCCAGTGCCATAAGAACTGTGTAACAAAGTGCCCTTCCCTTCAAGGTGCATGTAGGACTCAACGGTGAGAAATGCACCCTCTGTACTTTGAGTCCCCCTACGTGTCTGGTGGGCCTTAAATCTTACCTTTAAATGGAGACTTTGTGGGTTGTTTACAGATAAAACTTTACACTACTCCGTACATGGTGGGTCCTCTTCATTAATAATAAATTTTCTTTCATTTTAAATCTTCAAAATATATACAGTGATGTATATATTTCCAGGTATACTTAAGTGCATTTCTTATAAATAGTACAAAATTATTTATCCAATATGATTTTAATAGTGGTGTCAAGATAATGTATAGCATTAATGTAATTGTTGACATTATATTAACAAATTCTCTCCCTCTGTCTCTCTCTCCCTTTTTGATCCATCTATTTTTAATTCTTTTTCTCATTGTTCTATCTAATTTTAGATTATTTTTTGCAATTCCATTTTACTACAATGATCCAGTTACTACCCATTCTTCTTTTAAAATCTTTTAATGGCTACTTAGGGTACAGAATGTATAACTTTAATAAAGGCCAGCATACTTTCAAACAATAATGTACTCTTTCTGTTTACTATAAGAAATTTGCAATATATTCCCAATTCCAGATTCATGATAGGGAATCTGTACCTGTGCATAATACACCTTGCTGCTTCTTTTTTTTCCATTCCCCTCCCCTCCCTTCAACCCTTCTCCCCCTCCTTGTTTACAAAAGGTTTGTTTGTACTTTTTTCCTTGTCCTTTCTTTCCTTTCACCCTTTCCCCTCCCTTGGTCCCTTTCTCACTGAGCATTGTTAAAGGTTAAGAGAGAGACTTCCCGTGGGCTACTGGAGTGGCCTCACTAGAGGCCGTCACTGCCTGTAATTACAAAGGCAAAGGCAGAGAAACTAAACTTGAGAAGGTCCCAGGGAGCATGACTGACATAAGCATCACACACTTTCCCTTTACTTAATCCTCAAGCCTAAGTACTCATCCACAGTCTACTCTCCACCCATAATCTTATCCTCTGCCAATGGACAGGGAAAGTCACATGACCAGAAGAAATCCAAGGGGAGGACCAGAGACAGCCAGGGAGCCAATCAGTGAGCCTACATGGGGAAGGACAGCAATACAGGGAGCTGCAGACAAGGATCCACAAGTATGAATGCTCCCCAGTCCTGCCTCCCTCTCCCTCTCTCCCTCTCCCTCCCTCTCCTCTCTCTCTCTCTCTCTCTCTCCTCTCCCCCCCCTTCAAATAAATCATCTCCTTTTATTTTGACCTCTGCTTCTTTAGTTCTTTCACTGACACCGGATTTAGGATTGCCGGGAGTGGCATGGCACGGTGCACACCTCTCCCTAGATGTCACATGGTGCAATGCACTTACTTTCACATATTATAATTCCCACAGTACAGTGTCACTACTTCTGCTTTAGATAGCTAACTACATTTTAGAATGATTAAAAATGAGAAAGAAAATGACTTCTACATTTGTCTTTATTTTTACTATTTATCATTTCTTTGTCTATCATATCTAAATTTTTTGCTGCTATCACATTCCTTTTTCCTAATGGAGACTTCTTCAGTGACAGTTTTGTTAGCACAGGACTTCTGGTGTTAAATTCACTTGGCTTTTGTTTGTCTATATCTGACCTTCATTGTAGAAGGTGCTTTCACTGAATACTGAACTCTGGGTTTAGTTCTGCCTTGCTATTTTTGTTGTTGCTTTGTTTATTTTAGAATTTTAAAATGCTCCTCCATTGTCTTTTGGCTTGCATAGTTTCTGACAAGAAATCTGCTGTAATTCTTTAGGGTTCCACTGAATCAATGTATCTTTTTCTAGAATTGCTCTCATGACTTTCTCTTACTTTATATTTTTAGCAATTTTTTGTTTTGTTTTGTTTCAGTTCATCCCAACCCCTGACTTCTGGACTTCTTGGATCTTTGGTGTTATATATTTCATCATTCAGAGAAATCCTCCAAAGCCCATTGTGGACTCTCCTGTCAGTCAACCTAATCTGACCCCTGAAAGAATTATACATGTATTTTCCACGGATTCTGCTCCTCTAAGAGCCTTGACACAGATAGGATAACATTCATAAAGTTATCCCAAGAACCTGATGCAATGTCTGATTTATACAAATAAATAAATAAAATTATTAAATTCCATTAAAGCGAGCCAGACTTTTAACTTTTTTGGATATTTGTTTTGTTTTGTTTTTTTGAGACAAGATCTTACTATGTCTTTTAGACTGTCCTTGAACTCACTATGTAGCCCAGGCTGGCCTTAAGCTCACTGCAATCCTCTAACCTCAGCCTCCCAACATGCTAGGATCACAGGGGTGCACCCCACGCCTGGCAGACTTCTAACTAAAACATCAAAGATGGAGATTCCATTTCTGACCATGGAAAATCAGGTTGGGGGGTGCAGCATTTTAAGATACTTATTTAAAAGCATTATCACATCATAAAGGCCATTATCCGAGTAAAGAGGAAAGATCAGACAGGTAATCTCTGCACTGAGAGCAACTTTTACCCCTCAGTATTTTCCAATTATAAAAGGGAAGTTGAAAAACCTGGAAAAGTTTACACTACCCTCCATGGGGGAACAAAGAGTAGAGTCTGTGTCCTGCCAGTGAAGAGGAGCCTTTGTGAATCTCACTATGTTAGAGTTGAGATCAAAAGAGCTACATCTCAGGAAAGGATAATGAGCCAAAACAGGAAAGATACTTTGTGGTGGATATCATCATGCAAGAAGTTTATTCACAAGGCTGCTTAGATCTTCTCCAGTGAGGAAAGGAAAGAAGCAGGATCCAGCATAGGGAGAAGCTGGGCCATGGTGTAATAATCTCCAAAAAGCCTTTGCCATTCTAGAGGGGACTTGGCAATGGCTTAGGTCAAAATGCTTCCCTTTGGCAGAGTAGATAATGCCTGCAGAGGACTGAGCGCTGACTGCAAGCATTATTTCTGGCAACTTGGAAAGAAATCTGAGATCATTCTTTGTTAAGAAAAGAGATTTGGACAGTGCAAACCAGGAATCACTGTAGGGACAGAAGCCCAGCTTTGAAATGTCTCAGTTTCTGGTTGGATTAGGTGACGTGTATGCCCCAGACTAGCTGCCTACCAGAATCAAATGTACATTTTCTCTGCAGGAAAATAATGGTATCAAGAAACTGAAATTGTCTTTAGTTTGTTCAATGGTTTATACTAGCAAAAAATAACCAACCACATCAGTAGACAAGTCCATATGACTGAAAGTCAGGAGAAGCAAAATAATAAACAAACAGAGCCGCAAGGATACAGATAAGTACAATGTCCCACACAGACTTTCAAATAACTATGCTTAACATGTTCAAAGAATGAAAAGTTAAGAAAAGGATTTCAGAATACACTCGGATATAAAAAATTGTTTAACAATAACTCCAAAACTGAAATATAATAACTGAAATGATGGGCTTAAATAGTGATTTAGATATAACTGAAGAAATAATTACCAGCCTATAAAAATTTTTAAAAATTTGACTAACGCATAGTGGGAGACAAAAATATAGAAAATATAGATAAGTGAGAAAGAGCTGTATAGGACTAGGGCCAGGGGGATCCCAGAGAGTAGAGAGTGCACTAAAATAATATTTGGAGTTAATGGTTGAGTATTTTCCAAATCTTGGGAAAGAACTCAAACCATAGATTCAATAAGCACAGTGAACACTAGGAATGATGAAAACAAAGAAACCCACACCAAGCAGATCTCAGCAGAATTACCAGGGCTTGGGGGAAGGAGAGACAATGACCAAAAGCATAAAGGAAGTCAGGGAAGAGACACATTGCTTTCCCAAGGACAATGAGATTTATGGCTGACTCCACAAGAGGAACTACGAAAGCCACAAAATAACACAAGGCCACCTTCAAAGTGCTGAAAGTAAATAAGTGCTAAACTAGAATTCTGCATCTATCTATCAAAACTATGCTGTAAAACGGAAAGTTAAATTTAAAAATTCCAACACACATACTCAATGTCTCAAATGTCCTCGTGAAGTCTCACATGTTCAGAAGTGGAGCTTTTGGAAGTGAGTAGATCACGGGGCCTCTGACTGCTCTGGGGGATTAATCCACTCATGGGTTTAGAATTTGAAGGCTTCTTGGGAGGTGATCAGGATGTAGCAGGTGGGGCCTAGTGGAAGGGAATGAGTCCTGGGGGTGTGGCCCTAGGGACATCTTGTCCCTGGCCCCTTCTTCCCTGACTCTCTTTCTCTTTCCTTCTGCTTCTGTAACATCATTAATGAGACAGGAGTTCAGATTCTATTTGGCAGGAAGAACTATGGCCCTAAAATGGCATCAGAAGCCCAAAGTAGATTTGGTTGAGTCAAGACCTCCAGGGACCTTACAAGAACACCTGCCAGGTATCCTTTGGGACTCTGGGGCCTCCCCAGGGAATGACCAGGCAGCCCATTGGATCAAGGCCTCAAGGGCCCTGAAGAAGACTGCATGAACACTGTGTAGATTGGACCCTGAAGTATGTAGTCTCCCATAGGGAGAGACTATATTTCATACAATGGCCCAAAATCCTGCCTAAACTGCTTAAAAAGCCCCTAGACAAATAGCCCTGGTGGTAACCTACTTAGAGCCCTCTTCTGATTAGCTTTACTTACTTGCCTCTATGTCTTTTACTTTTTGCCTTTATATCTTTTAAATAAAGTTACTTGCCTCCATCTGTGGTTTCATTCTTTTTTTGTTTGTTTTGTTTTGTTTTGTTGGTTTTTTGAGACAGGGTCTTGCTATGTAGTTGAGACTGACCTGGAACTCACTAATTAGCCCAGGCTGGTCTCGAACTCACAGCGATCCTCCTGCCTCAGCCTCCCGAGTGCTGGGATTACAGGCGTGCACCACCACACCCAGCTGTGGTTTCATTCTTTATCACTGTGGGTCACAACCCCAGCATTTTGGGGATACTACCTGACTGCATGAGGTGAGCAGAGGTACAGCGATGACCAACACAAACACTGAAAGAGTTAATCAGCAGTGGACTTTGCTAGAGGAAATATAAAAAGAATTCTTCGGGAAGAAGGAAAATATTACCAGACAGAAGCCAGGAACTAAAACATAATAAAAGAAAGAAAATTATGTGTGTGGTAACCTAAATAAATACTGACTATATAAGGCAGTAATAATAAAGCCTGTGAAGTTTTAAATATAGCGAGAATTAAAAATACATGAAAGCTTATAAATATGGAGAAAACAAATGAAACTAAAATCTTCTCTAGTCCTTGAATTGTCCAGGAAAAAGTAAAAGTACCAATTTATTTTTAACCTTAATAAGTAAAGGATCCATGGTATAACACATCGATCATTTTCAAAACAAATATCAAATTAATTATTTCTCAGAGGGCAAAGATAGAATCACTCCACGTTTATGAAATGCATAAAAGGTAATGGCTAATAGAGACTTTGGAATCATGGAAATGGTGTAAAATAGCAGGAATCTGGAAATACAGAAGACATGCCAGCAATCCCATTAGAAACTTTAGAGGCAGTGAAAGCCTATTTTGCTTCTTGGTCTGCAGGATGTCTCTGAATTGTGTCGTTTAAGTCTCTCTACATTTGGAAAGCTCACTTTGTTCCCTAGCTTCCTCGTTTAGCATATCCCAACACATACAAGAGACAGAGGATCAGGAAGGGAAATTATAAAAGTACCACGCTGTCAGGGGCTGAGTTGTGTCTGTGGCCAAAATCAAACATTGAAATCTTAATTCCCAATATTAAGTCAAAATGAGGTCATCAGAAAGGGTGTGATCCAATATACCTAGTGCCTTTATAAAAAGACTAGGACAGGGCCACACAGAGAGGTGATATCCCCCAAAGTCCTGGAAAAGGTAATGACCCAACGAGAGAGGCCACAGAAGAAAACAGCCCTTTTGACACTCTGATCTTTGATTTGTAATCCCCAGCAGTGTGAGAAAATACATTTCCTTATTTAAGCCACGCCTCCTGTAGGACTTGCTATGGCAGCTCTAGAAACTAACCCACTGAGATGTTCCTACCATGACCAAACACCCAGCAGCGCTGCTGCGCCTTCTCAGCGTGGAGCCTGCACCTCTTTCTGCTGCTCACAACCCCCCTCCCTTCCCCAGGTGCAGCCGAGACCAGCACTACCATGCACTCCGGGCTGTGACTCCCTGCCGGCAGCCTCCTGCCTGGGGTATGCACTGTCCTTACACCATCTTCACCTCCCACTGCCCTCCAAACATCAAATTCAATTTATTACAGGTATAGAATGAAACTGGGGCCAGAAATGCTTATTGAGGAGGAAAAAACCAAAGAGAAAGAGCCCAGAACATTTGAGACACCACCCTTCCCTGTCCCACCACACATGTGCCCCTTTCTTTTTGAACAACAGCTCACTCTTCTGCATCCATCCTTGCAACAAACATGTTTATAGTTATGTTTTTATAGCACATAAATATGTAAATAAACATCTTCTCAACTCCAGTTTTCATACTGTTCGTTTTCTCCCCAGGTGCTATCCTGCTCCAGAGCTCTGGGGAACTATCATTTGTCCTTGTGACTTTACCAACATAGCTTCTTCCCCATCACAAAAATTCCTTGAAGAATGGCATTGAGAACCGTCCCCCTTATGTAGAGCTGGGGACCAGAACACCAAGACCTTGCCCCTCCAGGATTAGGGCTGGGCTCCATATTTCTTGAACGTACACAAGTAAACAGCGGCTGCCTCTCTTAGGGTGTGTGAGAACTGAGAGTTAACCACAAGATGGAGAATCAGCATTTGTAAGAACCCGGAGTTAGCCACAGCTGGCCAATGCCAAGCACCCATGAATTCACATATACAGAATGCCTCCCAGAGGGGCCACACCAGAGTAACCCACCTCCAATTGCATGGCGTGCAGTAGGGGTAATGTCTTCTGCATATCCTAGTGAGTTCTCCTTTCGAATACCAACTGACATAGCTGTTACTTTCTCTGTTTGTGATTATACGTTACAGAATGTAGCTGGTATTGCTGGAAGTTTTTGTTGCTATTGCAAACTGAAATTTTAATTTATCGGGTGTAAAGTAATGTATGTATACAATATGGACTGATTAAATCAAGCTAATGAACATATCTACCACCCTGAATGGTCGTTTTGTGGTGAATGCAGGTGATATTTCAATTCTTACACATCACAGTGCTGGCTGGAGCTCCGTCAGCCTGCCAGTTCCCTGCTGCCCCCGACAGAGGACCCCACGGAGGCAGAGTTTAGTGGGCACTGCATGCAATGGCAGTCCAAGCTCCTGCCCGATGCATATAGCCCACTCTTGCTGTTTCAGGCTCCCTCAGCATGTTTCAAAGTTTTCCGGGTGTAGAGCCAAGTAACATCTGTTCATAGCCAGCCACTTCATTATCACCAGATGTCCCAGCAGCAAAGCCCAGGGCTCTGGCCAGGGAAGGACACGTGTCCAGCAGCAGCTTCAGTCTGCTCAGTGTGCTCCCTCGCCCTCCTCAGGAGCCCCACTGCACAGGGACAAGGCGAGACTGCAGAGTGCAGTCCACAGAGCACTCTGTTCTGGGCCAGCGGGTGCTGGGGCAACGCCGAAGCCGTGGGCCACTTGGATGGCCTCCATGCAGGTCAGAACACCATCCCACTCTGGTGGGTGTGCCTGGACCACCTGCAGACAGGGAGAAGCCTCAGAGGGAGTGGCTTGGGCTCACAGCTGTCTGAGAGGATCGGCACTCAGAGGTATTCTCTTTCCACAGGCAGGTTTCTTTTCCAATTATACTTTTATGTGTCTTATTCAGACAACACCCCAGAGGCTTTCCTCTAAACTGACTCCAGAAACCTGAACAAGATCACAGCTCAGACTCTGGTCCTATGGATGAATGGATGCATACATTTGGTTTGGTTGCTGATCCTGGGAATCAAACCCAGGATCTCCCACAAACCAAGCAAGCAACTCTACCATTGAGCTATATCCCTAGATCCCTGGTTTCTAACTTTTTTCATACATATTTTATTGGTGTATATAAACAATGCATAATATAGGTTTTCAATGTGGAATTTGAATACATACATGTAACAGCTTTACATCATACCCATCTCCCCACCCCTCCACCTTCTCCTCTCCCCTCTGCCTAACCCCTTTCCTCTTGTCTTACCGTCTCCCTTTTACTTTCATGCCATCTTTCTTTTTTCTAGGTGTCTTACTTACTTTCCTTGTTACTGAGACAAAGTACCTGATACCAAAAGTTAAAGGGGAAAAGATTTATTTCAACTCACAGTTTGTAGAGGTTTCAGCCCATCATCAGCTGGCTCCAGGGCCGAGGTGAACAGTTCATGGCAGGGCAGGCAGGAGTCTGCAAGCTACAAGCAACAAATGATGACCCTCTTTCTGCCCCTTATATTCCATCCAAGCCACCTGCCACTGGGGCAAGTAGCACCCACACCCAATGTGGGGCACCCTTAATTCTACCCAGAACTATGCTAAACCAATCAGTGGAATAATTTAGCAATCACACATCCCTGATCCCAGCATCACACATTCCAGATTCAGCCACCTCAAAAAGCCCCACCTATGACCACATGAGGCTTTGGGGGACATCTAGACACAAGCCATAACACTAGGTTTCACATATGAGGGAAAACGTTTGATACTTGATTTTCTGAGTCTGTGTTATTTCGCTTAGCATAATGATCTCCAGTTCCATCCATTTTCCTGCAAATGACAAGATTGCATCCTTCATGGTATAATAATACTTCCTGGTCTGTATGCCACATTCTCTTTATCCATTCATCTGTTGACAGCACCTAGGCTGATTCCATAAATTGGCCACTGTGAAATGTCCAGTGATAAACATGGGGATGCAGGGAACTCCATAGCACACTGACTTTAATTCTTTCAGAAATACACAGAGGACTGATATAACTAGATCATATGGTAGTTCAGGTTTTAGTGTTTTGAGGAACCTCCATGCTGATTTCCGTAGTGGCCTTTCTAATTTCTATTCCCACTAGCAGTGCAGAAGTGTTCTTTTACCCCCACATCCCTGCCAGTATCTGCTGATTTTTGTATTCCTGATGACAGCCATTCTGACTGGGGTGAGATAGGATCTCAATGCAGTTTTTATTTTCATTTCCCTTACAGCTAAAGATGTTGAAATTTTTTCATGTATTTATTGGCCATTTGTGCTTCTTTTGAGAAGTGTCTGTTCACCTCCTTTGTTTATTTGAGTTGCTTATTCTTGTGCTATTAAATTGTTCAGTTCTATATATTATTCCTCATTAAAAAGAAGCTGGAAAAATTTTCTCCCATTCTGTAGGCTGTTTCTTCACTCTGTTGATTATTTTCTGTGCCATATGAAAGTTTTTAATTTGATGCAATCCAATTTATTAATTTTTGCTACTATTTCTTAAGCTATTGGAGTCCTATCCTTGTTTGCAGATAATAATGATTCTATATTTAGGAGATCCTAAAGACGCCATTAAAAGACTCTAAAAAACTAACCAAAAAATTTGACAAGCTAACAGGTCACAAAATCAACATACAAAACCCAGTAGCATTTCTGTACACCAATAATGAACCTACTGAGAAACAAAAATCAGGAAAACAATTCCATTCAAAATAGCTTCAAAAAAAGCAAGAAAGAAATACCTAAGAACAAACCTAACCAAGGAAATGATAGACCTCTACAAGGAAATCTGAAACACTGAAGAAAGAAATTGAAGAAGACACTAGAAGATGAAAAAACCGCACTGTCCATGGATTGGCAGAATCCATTTTGGGCTGTTAACTCACAGTGATCTGCAGATTCAATGCAATCACCATCACAATATTAATGATATTCTTTGCAGAACTAGAAAAAGCAATTTTAAAATTCATAGGGAAGTACAAAAGACCCCAAATAGCCAAAGTAGTTCTGAGCAAACAGAGAAATGCTAGAAGTATCATGATTTCAAAATGTATTACCTAAATGCCTGATTTCAAAATACAATACAATACCATAGTAACAAAAGCAGCATGGTACTGGCATAAGAACAGATGTGAAGACCGATGGAATAGCACATAGGACCCAGAAATAAACACATGCAACACAACCATCTGATCTCTTAACTAAGGTGTCAAACGCATACATTGCAGAAAAGATGGCCTCTTTAACAAAAAGTGTCGGGGAAACTGGTGATTCATGTGTGGAAGACTAAGACTAGATTCCTGTCTCTCGTCCTGTAGAACAGTCAACTCAGAACGTACAAAGATCTAAATGTGAATATTGGAAGCTACTAGAAGAAAGCACAAGAAAAACACTCCATTATTTTGACATTGTATTAAAGAATTCTAAGAACCCACCTATGAAGGAAAGCAAAACTTGACAAGATCTCTCAACATCACAGTTAAGGAGAGGGTGAACAGGAAACCAGTCCCAGAGCCCCCATCTCCAAACTCATTACAATGATTTATCATCGGCAACACTAAAGGACATTCACCTTTGCTGCTGGGTTCAAATGTTGGAGACATTTCAGTTCTCAAATTCAATAATGCATATTTGTGTCAAGTGGGAATAATTTATGGCCACAAATTAATAAATAAACTTTAACATGTGGCATTTTAACCAAAATTTAAAAATTAAAAATGCCACTAGTGGGGAAATGGCAAAAGAATTTATGAATGTTGGTGTGACTAGTAAGTGGCACTTATGATGTTGTGGGAACAGTGACCCCATCCCCAGGAAGAGCTCTACAGTGTGTCCACTCCCATAGCCTCACACTCCCATACACAGACCTTTCCAGAAGTCCCTGGATCTAGGGTGTATGATACTGGATTAAGTGTGTATGGTACTATATTAGTCCACTGACTGAAATTAGCATAGTCCTGGGTGTGGCTTAACAGATTTACTGAAAACAGAAGCCCCACCCTGGGTGTAGATGGTACCACCCAGAAAGGCTTGTAATTTGGATGGGATAAGAGTTGGAAGGCAGGCTGCTGCTGCTTGCTGCCTCCTGCCTACCCTGCCATGGACTGTTTCTCCTCTGCTCTGCCCTCTGCCAAGCCACCCTGCCTTGAAGCCAGCCTTCTATGGACTGAAACTTCTATAAACTGTGAAATGAAGTAAACTCTCCTCCTTTAACTTGCGGGTGCTGGGTATTGTGTCCCAGCAATGAAAAAGTAACTTAAACAACAGCTGTGCCACCGCACCTTGGTCTACACACATTTGTGCACAGCAAACATGCACATGACTCCATGAGCTAGGTTCTGATTTGTTTTACCTATCACTAGAAAAGGTTCCCAAAATACTTAACAGGATTGTTGTACCTCTTTGTGTCTTACTAAGAAGAAACTTTTACTTAAAAGAACCTCTTTTCCAAAGGAGAAATTCTCACACAAAAGAAAATAAGATCTTTTTTGTAGTTTCTTTTTTTTTTTTTTTT
>NW_022900923.1:1565721-1584349 GCF_012274545.1 Fukomys damarensis | reverse complement strand
TTTTTTTTTTTTTTTTTTTTTTGGTACCGGGGATCGAACTCCAGACCTTGAGCTTGTGAGGCAGACAGCAGAACCACTGAGCTAAATCCCTGGCTTCCTGGCTTCTTTTGAGTTGTCTACAACCAAGAATAACCAATATAATCTGAGGCCTACAAGAGATGAGAAACTTTGCTTTGGGACAAAAATATTTATGATGAAAAAAATGTTTCATTTTTTTTTAAAGAAACACTTCTACTTTAATGAAAAACTTCTACCCATATAAAAACAACCTCCAGGGGCCTTGTTGAAAACTATTAAGATAAAATATATTCCACATCTTACTCTTCACAAAGAGGCTTATTATGTTCTCTTCCATTAACTTTGTCCTCAGGGTATTTCTGATGTCTGCAAAACATACTACAGCCATTTCCTGCTAGATGGGTTTGCAGTGCTGTCACTGAACTAAACTCAAGAAATGACTAAGGCTGTGAAGCAGCACTGGAGGACCCCATGAGGCACCCAGGGACCAGTGGTCAAGAAGGCGAAAGTGGGAACCGGGAGGCTCCACTCCAGCACAGAGAGGAGGGGTCAGAGCTGCCCGGGGTGATAGATCTTCAGGGAGATGCCTCACCCTCTGGAGGATCCAAATCAGCCCTCTCCTTGCCAAATGCCCCTGTGCCCTGCATTATTCTCCATCATCTTACAGCTCCCTTTTCCACAGTGCTGACAGCCCTGACCACTGAGTGGGGCCTGGGTGTCACACATTTCCTTCATGTCCTCACTTTCCAGTGTGACTGGGGGCCGTGGGTCTATGGAGGAAGAGGAAGGATGGAGAGCACACGTCTGAGAAGAAAGGCTGCGCCTCGGGTCCATCTCCTTGGCCCACCTGTGGGCCCTGTGGTGCACAGGTGGCCTGGACCACGGCTTCTGAGGATCACTTCTGTGTGGCTCCACTGCCTGCACCCAGGAACAGCACAAGACCCCCCCGTGATTAGCATACACTGAGTCCTCCCATGGATCATGGTTTGAAAGCCACCTCTTATGATCTATTACAAGCACGTGATCGTGCTCAGAAACATATAAAACAAGAAAGAATAACAGCATTCACTGTCACCAGCTCGACACTTCAGAGGGAAAGCCCCGGGGGAGCAGGCAGCCTGGACCCCAGGGCCTCACGGTCATACTTCACCAGAACCCCCGGTCCTGACCTGGGGCCATACAGGCGGAGGGACAGCTAGGCTGGTGCCTCTGCACAAAAGGCCCAGACAGCAGCTCCTCCAAGCCCCGGGGGAGGAAGGAAGCTTCCAGAGTCACTCACACAGAGCTGCAGGACCCTAAGCTGGGGTGCCGAGCAGGCTGTGCGCAGGACTGAGCTTGGGGCACAGATACATACCCCAGACCTCAGAGGTTCCACAAGCCCAGCCTGGGCAGAGGTGGGGCTCAGTCAATGACTGCCTCTAAGGAGTCCCCCAGGGACCCACTGTCCCGGAGGGCAGCGTAGTGCTGTGGGTAGGAGAGCAGGTTAGACCCTTAGCGTGCAATGGTGAAGCAATGCCACCCGCACCATGGGGCCAACCCTTGGTTTGGAGTAGAGCAGGTTAGACCCTTAGCGTGCAATGGTGAAGCAATGCCACCCGCACCATGGGGCCACCCTTGGTTTGGAGACATCTTTTAAATGGGAGGGGAACAAGAGATGGAGGAATGGAGGAGGGGAAATGGACGAAAAAAGAAAGAACTGAAAGAGAAAACTGTGAAGAGGGCCAAGAGATGGAAGGAGCAGAGAGTGCTACCTATTTTATCTTCCACCAGGTTGAGTTTTACCGTTTTAGTATTTAGATCTTTGATCCTTTTTTATTTTAGTTTAGTCTATGGTAAGATACACAGGTTAGGTTTCAAACTTCTGCAGATGGACAGCCAGTTTTCCCGGCACCATTTGCTGAAGAGGCTGTCCTTCCTCGGTGCATCTCTGTGGCTGCTTCGTCAAAGGTCAGATAGCTGAGTGTGCCCAGGGTTGTTTCTGCCTCCCCAGGTCTGCTCCACCGGTCCCCACTGAACATGATGCTGCAGTAGGCCTTTGTCATTGATGGCTGTTATCACACTGAGACGAGGTCTTTCTATTCCATTTTCTTCAGGACTTTTATCATGAGGGGATTTTGGATTCATGCAAATACTTATTTAACTTCCTGGGATAAAGTAACTTTTAATGAAACGCAATAAAGATGAGACTCTGACTAAAGCTTGAAAGGGAGCTGCCATGGCCACCGGCTGGGCAGAGGTGATGACAACTCCAGAGCCATGGATGGGAACTCGAAGTAGAGGTTTGCATCCACTTATCACTGGTCTCATTGGATCTGCTGCTTTGTCTCAGAAATTCCTATTCAGTAGGAACAGAAACATGGGGCATTTAGGCAGAGCTGCATCTAGAGCAGTACAACTTTCTCACAGCCTGAACACGAGGTTGAGAAATTTTGCACAGGCTCCTACCGGACAAATAAAGTGTTCAGAAGAACGTGGGCTCAGATGTCTCAGTCAGAACTAGGAAGGTCAGAGAACTGATCCTTGATACTCAGGGCTGTAGCAAGGACCGTGGACGTTAGCAGTGGCAACTCAGCCTTCCTGGGTGAACCAGACACCGCAGAAGAAGACGTAGAAAGAAACACGAAAGCCAGCACAAAATTCCCTCCAAAGGCCCACAAGGATTACAGAGAAAAACAACACAAATGAAACCCCCTCACCAACTCCCCAAGGACAAGGAGGGAGCAGAGCAGACTCCATTCGTGTCTAGCCCTGTTGTGGTTATCGAGCAGCTAGTTCTAGGCTTGGTGTGTCCGGCTGACTCTTTCCCCCAGGGCGTTTCACGGGTCACCCTACCTGTCCCATGCTGGAGACCTCACACCCTCCTCTTCACAGGTAATAACCCTTGGGACCACACTGTTGTCTTTGTCTTTGGCTCCTAGTTCTTGACTGATTCATTTTCAACAGACTCTCTCTGTTCCCCTCTAGGGATCAAGGAACAAAACTCTTTTAAGGCCCTGCTGCCACTTAACAAAAACCGTGCCATTTAACCCATCAGCGCTGAAGCCGCTTCCTTCTCCCTGGCAGCCGCAGTCTGTTCCACTCTGTTTCAGCAGCACCTCCCATCTGAGTTTCACAGGGGTGGGCTGGGCACCTCTCCTCTCCGTGCTCAGGTGCGTTAAAACCTCTCTAAACATCTCTCTGAGGGCCTCTCACCTGCTGGGGGTCTGTGGCAGGAACCCACAGGGTAAGCAGAGGACGCATGGCCCAACTCACTCCAAAGACATCCTCTTCCCTGTCTCTGCGGAGTTAACTTTTTGTGTCTTCACTGTGGACAAGAAGCTCAAGAGCCTCCAGCCCAGAGTTAGGAAGTTTCTGAGACTAGCTCTGACCTGTGCTGGGGTGGACCTGGGTGAAACAGGAGGCGTGGAGGGCGGGGAGAAGGAAGAGGCGGTGAGGAACTCAGGCCTGAGGGAGGGCCGTGGACTCGAGAGCCCAGCTCCCACCCGGCAACCACACGCTGTTCATGCCCTGCATTAAATGTGCCCTCTAAATTTCCATTGTACACGCACGTGTGCACGGACACACACCTCCTACTCTACACCAAACACCCCAAAGCCGAGGGGCGGCACTGTCTGTGGCACCACGACAGCCCCAGCACGACACAGACGGAGCTAAAATGTCATCCGTCGAACCGCCTGGAATCGGTTTTCATCCCCAGTACAGTGGTTACAGTTAACTGTGCATTGCACTTCAGGGAAAGTAGGACTAAAAATTAACAAACACAATAGAAACCCTCCACCGGACAGAAGATCTTCACTGGTGCAGGCTTGGAGCACACGCTGTCCACAGCCCCGCGGGAGCTGGCGCTGGACACAGCACACCTTCGTCCCTTTTCCATCTCCTCTCCCCCTGCTCCTCTCTCCATCTCTTGACCCCTCTCCCCATTTGAGAAAGATCTATCTCCCTACTTCTATTGCCTTTTATTTTGCTCTTTATTTATATTTTATCAAACAAAATCTCACGTGCGACTTCACGTGTAGAAGGACTGAGTCGGCACCGCACGGGGAGCAGGGACAGCAGTGACGACTCCACTTTCCTGACCACGCACAGCCTGCGGGGTGCCACCTCTGCCCTCCTTGGCATCGCAAAGTACAGTGTTAGCCACAGCTAGACCACAGTGCTCGAGCCGAGGCTAACTTCAGCCCCCAAAGCAACCAAAGCCCCTGCTGTTTGGCCTCGACAGGAGGGACTGCAAATATCAATAATAATAATTAATAACAATCATGTGGCGTAGAAGGCTGCCTTCCCATTTCTTCTTCAACTGCCTAACAGCGCCTACACAGCAGAGGCGGGGCTCCTTGCCAGCAGGGTATTTCCTAAGAGTCTGCCTCACAGGGGAAATTTGCAAGCCACTTAGCAGCACTATGAACACGAAAATGAACTAGATGTTTTCCTCATTAAAATATTGGTCTAAAATATGCCATTTCAAATGTAAGGAAGCATAATTGAGATCAAGAAGTTTATTTAACTATAATCCCTATGATTACTCTGACGAGTTTACAACTGCTTAGAAATCAAAACGGAAGGGCACAGGGGAAGAGGAGGAGGCTACAGAGGCTTATATCTAGAATGTCCCCCAAGCCTGCGGCACTACTGGGAGGGGAGGGAACCTTTAAGAGGCGGGGCCCAGAGGGAGGAACTGTCTTAGCTACTTTCCTCCTCGCTGGGACAAAATACCCAACACTCAAAGTTACAGGGGAGAGGTTTATTTAGCTCACAGTTTGTGGAGGTTTCCCTCCCTTATCGGCTGACTCCAAAGCGGGGTGGCACAGCAGACAGACATTGCAGAGGAGAAACAGTCCACGGCATGAAGGTAACAAAGCAACCAAGAGGGACAAACACAAGTTTCTTTCTGTCCCTAATACTATATCCAGGCTACAGGGATTAGGGCAGTGCCAAACCAATCGGTGGACTGATTTAGTAATCGCACACTTTTAATCCCAGCACCCTAAACACCAGCATTGCACTATGAATCAATCACACACTCCAGATGCAGCCTCCTCTGAAAAAGCCTCACCTATGACTGCATGAGGCTTTGGGGGGCATCTGGACACAGCCATAACAGGAAGTGAGGTCACTGGGGCATGGCTGGAAAGGGCTGTGGGATCCAACCCCTTCCTTCTCTCTGCTGTGCCAGACCTCAGTCTCCCATGGTGCACTGCCTCACCACAGACCCAAATCAACGGGTCGGAGAACCATGGACTAAAACCTCAAACTGTGAGCTAAAATCTCTTCTTAACAAGTCGATCTGTCTCAGGTGTTTGATATACTGATGGAAAATTGACTGACACACAGGAGAAAGGGAGAGCTAGAGCCCCAGTCTGCAGGAAGTTTGAAAGCAGAGCCTATCATTCACATCCCAAGAAATGCACAGAGAACTCAACTTTCCAAAAGTGAGAAAGAGGCTCCTCTTTTGGTCCATCTAGTTTATAGTTTGAGTAATCTGCAAAACACTGAAGATGCAACATAAGTGAAAGACACTAGGACCCATTCCTGGTCCCCAAGTAATTAGTACGTACTTCCTCATACCAGAGTTTGCAACCTTATCTTTTAGCTTTCAAATAATTCATCCTGGGATCTGGCACTGAGGCCTCTCCATGGAAAAAAACATGAATGAACAAAAACAAGAACAATCCAATTGGAAAAAATAAACTAAAGATGGTTAGGAAAGACACAGACCAAACAGCCAAAAAATGCTATAGGCTCAAAATCATTAGTAATTAGAGAAAAGAATTTTTTTAAATGGCAACACTTTCAGCCAAATAGACCAGATGCACTTGAAAGGCTGGATCGTTCCAGGACAGGCAGGGCAGCTGGAAGAATGAACTGGCCCTCACGTAAGATGAGGAAGCGTGCAGAAAGAGAAAGTTTCTGAGAGGAAAGCTAGAGTTCTCTTAGAGTTGGTGTCGGCTTGCTATTTTGGAGGGCTGATTAGAGTCCAAGTGGAAATGCCAAGAGGGTGTCGCCTACAAGCCTGGAGTTTGAAGGATTCAGGCAGGAGACAAAAATCCATAAGCCTGAGCTGGGTCACAAAGAGAGTGTGTGTGGGTGGAGAAGAGAACAAGGTCAGAGTGAGGCCTGGAGTTCCCCCGCCATGGACAGCAGAGCCCAGAGGAGAACCCAGCCGGGGAGTGAGGAGGAGAAGGACTCGGAGGACCGGGGGTGGGGGTGGGGGACAGAAGAGAAAAGGGGTCTCAGGAAACAGGATGCGGTGAATTGTTGTGGTGAGTGCCGTTAACATTCAAGCAACCTAAGAACTGGGAGCCGATGTGCGGAGGTAGCTGGGAGGTGATTTAAACACAGGGGTAGGAGAGGGAAGACACTGCACTAGTCCATTTTTCATTGTTCCCTTTTCCGTTTTTATGAGAACTATTATCTGTCCACAAATAAGTAGAATTTGGGGTCTTTTTGAAAGTCAAAAGGTAGCATTAAACAGCAGATTAGGCATAAGTGAAGGAAGAATTAGGAAAACAAGATAATGCAAAACTCTGCCCCACTGCATCACAGAAAGATGGAAAACATAAACAAGAGTACAGAGACATGAACCCGAACTGAAAAGGGGTGCCAGGCCTCTAGTCAGCACCTCCAGAAAGAATAACTACAATGACAGGCAATATTTTAAAATACCATAACCCTGTATTGGAAGGTCACGATCTCTCATAGCAGGAAAAACAGGAACAAATCCACATCTAAGCGTATTGCAATAAAACTGGCATCAATGAAAAAGAAGATGCTGCAAGCAGCCAGAAAGAAAGGATGAATCGCCTACAAAGAATTTCAATAAGAAGAGCAATAGACTTCTCAGAAGCAACAGTACACCATCCACAGTGGAATACAATCTTCAAGGTATTGAGACAAAATAATTGCCAATGTAAAAATTCTTAACCAGCAAATTATATTCATGAACAAGAATGAAATGAAGTCAAGCACAAGTGAACAAACACCAAGGATACCAACAAAACTCTTTTATTCTTTTTTCCTCCCAGCACAGGGGATCAAGCCCAGGGCCTCCAATGCTAAGCTGCAACCCTAGCCCCTTCTTATTTTTTATTTTGAGACAGGGTCTCTCTAAATCACAGAATTGCCCAGGCTGGTCCTGAAATTGCAGTCCTCTGGCCTCAGTCTCCTAGAGTGCTGGGGTTTCAGAAATGTGCCACCAAACAAGATTATTTACTTCTAAATAATAACGACACCGGAGCAGGCCCAAGTCACAACGGCTGACGTCACAGCTCCTGAGTTTCAGATACAAAATTTGTAGCCCGTTTAAATGTCATGAGAATGTTTGTTCATGAAGCCCACCCTGCAATAAGCTCTGAATGGTGTCAGATTTTTCCTGATGCTACTTCTTGCTTTCTCTCCACTAGAACAACTTATTTGATTTCTTATGTTCTAATCTGGCTCAAAAAAGTGTGACTTCCGCCCAGTGGACAGCATTTCCCTGTTCTCTCTCTTTCAGCCCTCACTATTGTGACCACAGAAGCTGTATTACATGGTGCGCCCACTAGGTCTCCTTTCCTTAAAAGCAATTTGTTAAGAAGCTTTATTCCTGCAGAATTTCTTAGCTAGCTAGAACTCCAAGCTAGGTGACCAGGCAGATAAAAAGAAAACATGCTCTTTTTTCCCTCTCATTATTCAGGTATTCCCAAGGTAGACTTCCCGCCCTTAGAAATTTTAGATTGAATCTGAGGTACAATCACTTGTTTTCACTGGTTTTTTGTTTGTTTCATTGGTCTGGTGTCAGGGAATCGGTGCTACAGTCTTACTTGAGGCCAGTAACTTCGTACTGGGAATAAAACACAAGGGAATCAAAATTGCACAAGGAATACAAGGAATGGATGAAACAGGAGCTCAGAAATGTCCAGGTGGAGCTAGGCTCTGAAAAGCAATCTGGGCAGGTAAACGGCGAAAAGGGAGAGGTCTGTGCCCAGAGGACAGGACGCGGAGATCGGGGTGCGCTGCAGGAGACACACACGCTCCTCTGCACGGAGGCCGCCCCGCCTGGAAGTGAAGCAGGAAGGAGCAGCGCCAGTGTGACCCGCACCATGGCTCTTGAGATGCCGTGCAGTCAGAACTGATTTTCTCATCTGTGTTCACGCAGGCTCAAGCCAGGTGAAGCCAGGACATCTGTCCTATTCGTTTTCCCATCTCTAGGAACTGCACAGAGCTCTGCAGAGCTTAATAAATGGAAATAGAAGGTGTTTAAGAACATGCTTGCTGTACACATGTTGGAGGAGGGGTGTCGCCATGGGGCCATTTTCCCTGCAGATTTCATGTGAGACCAGCAGCCCCAGCCTACAGGAGGCTGCAGCGAGGGCTGGGTGGGGAACAAGCTCCCTCTGAAGGGAAGACTGACTGTGAGCTACGGGGAAGACGGTTTTGAGGCCGTCAGGCTGGTTGGCTGCATGTAGTCTTCCCATCCCCCAATGCACAGCGTCTGCTGCGTGTGACACGAGCATTCCCTTCACCTGGGAGTGTGTGGGAAAGAATGGAGACCAGAAGAGCGTGCAAGGTCGACAGGAGGGAAGATACAAAAATAAAACAGCACCAAAGCATCACGAGCTGCTGAACAGTGGTAGGAATGAAACTTTAAAAACCCAAGGCATCGGACAGATCCAAAGATCTAACCGTGTGCTGCTCTACAGAATTCCTAAAACCTGGTGCAACCCGACCATGCTGGGCACACGCAGCCTTGCCACCGCGGCTGTCTCCATGCGGCCTCTGTGTGGCGAACCCCAATGGACAGCTGTACACAGGAGCAAGAGAGGCCCACACCCCCCCACCCAGCTCTACTCACACCTGTCCCTGCCCCCGCGGTGTCCCACCGTGCCCAGGACACATCACGGGCAAGACCGCACTTCAGCCTGTCCCCAGATTCAGGTGTATCCGCTGAAGATGGACACACCGTGCCGAGACCGCCTCCCAGATGGGCAGGTCAGATCAGCACCCTCCCGGTGGGGAGGCTGACACTGCAGGTGCTGGTGGCCCAGGTAACCCTTCAGAGCAGGAAGAGGGATCATTACAAAACAAAAGCCAGCTGTGCCACCCAGAAGCGATCACAGGGAACTCTTCAAATGCAGGACTGAGCCACCATGCTCCTCTGTCCCCCATCCTTTCTTCATGGCCAATTCTAGACTCAAATGAGATCGGCTTGTTTGGGACACACAAGACCATCTCTCCACATTTTGATATGTGGTAAATCAAAACTTAGATGGAAGCCTACACAAGAAGGAAGGATAAATATTTATCAATGTGAAAAGGCTGTTAGTGTCATCCTACCTCATTCTATCATCATCAACATGTAACAGCTGTACAGATGGCCACGGTGCACGGTGGTATTTCATACACGCACACAGCAGGCTCTAGTTCACCACCACCACCCGCTGCTCCCTTTTAGGGTGTTTCATTTTCCACATATGATACAAAAGAAAACAGGAAATCCTTGTCTCTCTGTGTCTGACTATTCTGATCAACATGAAGTCCTCCAGCTCCATCCACGTCCCTGAAAATGACAGGATTCTTCTTCGTGGCTGAATAGCACTCCTTCATGTACACAGGCCACAGGTTCTTTCCCATTCATCTGCCAATGGATACCTAGGCTGGCTCTGTGTCCTGGCCTCATGATGACTACTGCGGTACACGGGTGTGCAAATGTCTTACATGAGCTGGCTTTGTTTCCTGTGGCTACAGACCCAGGAGGGGCACCGCTGGCTGGGTTCAGGAGCCCTGCTTTGAGTTCTCTGAGAAAACTCCATGCTGATTTCCATAGCAGCTGTGCACATCACAGGCCCACTAACAGGACACAGAGTCTTTTTCTCCACATCATCATCAGCATCTCTTTTTTCCATGACTAAATCTCATAGTAGCTTTAATTTGCATGTCCCTGTTGGCTAAAGAGAGCGAGCACTTTTCATGTATTTATTGGCCACTTGTAGGTCTTCTTTGGAGAACTGTCTGCTCGGCTCATTTTTCATTTTCACGTTAGATTGCCTTTTCTGAGTCAAGGCCTTGAGCTGTCCATACGTCCTGAGCATTAACCCCTCGTGGCAGGAGCAGCTGCCGAAGGTCCTGCCCATTCTCCCAGTTGTCTTCGCTCCTTGGGCTCCACCTCCGCTGCCCAGGCGTCCCTGCTCCTGGTTCACCAGTCTGTGGGGGCTGAACTCGTGCCGTGTCACCTGTGCTGACCCCCAAGGCCTGGTCTGTGCAGCCTCCCCAAGGACAGGCCATGAGTCTCCCAGACACAGCTCCTGCTGTCCAACCCTGGGAAATGAGCTGGGCACTTGACAGAAGCTAATGAAAGTCCCCCAGACTACCTTACAAGGCCTCTGTAAAATGCCCAAAAAGGACTGCCAGATACACAACAAGACACAAAGATCAGAGGGAAAATCTTCTGAGAGCCGAAGCAATACAGAACTGTGGCAGCCGTGATCAAATGGTCACGGTCATTCCTGCAAAGCACAGGGGTGATTTGAATTCAAACAAATGTAAGGGTAATGAAATAAAACCATAGAGCCAAGACTTTTAATTTAAGAGGGTAATCTAAGGGACAAAGCAAGAAATGAAAAGTTAAGTAGGCCATTTTAATTAAACACTCCAGAAAACCTGATTCTGCAGCCTCACCATTCTATAAATTTAGCTTCTCGTTAATAACTAAACCTCAACAGCTCCCAGTGGCAGGCTTGACGGAGCATCATTTATCAGGCCACTTACTGTAATTCCTCAGAGGACAAAGGTAAATGGCCACAGACAACTCAGCATGAGGGGTGACGGCTCTCGGAAGGCCCGTGGAATCCCAAAGCACATCTGGACACTCTGGTGCGGTCCTGTGACTGGCACTCTGGTACCCTCAGGAGGCTCCTCCTGGTCAGGGCTCCTGGCAATGCCTCCTTTGAAAGCCTGCGCGCTGCACCGGAGTTTTGCCCTTGCAGCTCCAGTCCCGGAAGCCCGTTCAGTTCCAGCCTTCCCCGTGTGGGCTGTCTGAGGCAGGTGTCATGGTCAGATGAGGCCTGTGGGCAGCCCAGCGCCACCTCTAACCCTTACCACCACCCAGCAGAGCTCACATGGCCACCACAAAGCTGACAGGGCAAAGCAGAAGGCTTTGTTGGGCCTGGGAAGAGAGGGGACAGTAAGGTCTCGCTCCAGAGCTGAGGTCAGAGCAGGGCTCACTCCTGGTGCGCCTCAGAGGCTGACACAAGTGACACTGAAGTCAGGTACAAGCACAACTCAGCCTGCAGAGCAGGCGCAGGCCTGGGCTTTGGTGCCAGGAGCTAAACGTCCATGGTTCACCCAAGCTGTCAGACCCCACAGAAGTGAGGTAACTGCCTGGCCATGGGCAAGAGTCAGGCTGTGTGGCCTCCACCTCCAAGCCTCCTGGCTCAAGCTGAAGCTGAGCAGGACCTTCAGGGAAAAGACATCAGAATCCACTGCCCCTTCCCTCCCAGATTTCCAGTCCTGGCCACGCTGTGATGGGGGCAGAGGCTGCTCCTCTGCCCCTGAAACGTGGCACTGAGTCAGCACAGTGGTTCAGCTGACTCTTTGAGTTCTCTGAGAAAACTCCATGCTGATTTCCATAGCAGCTGTGCACATCACAGGCCCACTAACAGGACACAGAGTCTTTTTCTCCACATCATCATCAGCATCTCTTTTTTCCATGACTAAATCTCATAGTAGCTTTAATTTGCATGTCCCTGTTGGCTAAAGAGAGAGAGCACTTTTCATGTATTTATTGGCCACTTGTAGGTCTTCTTTGGAGAACTGTCTGCTCGGCTCATTTTTCATTTTCACGTTAGATTGCCTTTTCTGAGTCAAGGCCTTGAGCTGTCCATACGTCCTGAGCATTAACCCCTCGTGGCAGGAGCAGCTGCCGAAGGTCCTGCCCATTCTCCCAGTTGTCTTCGCTCCTTGGGCTCCACCTCTGCTGCCCAGGCGTCCCTGCTCCTGGTTCACCGGTCTGTGGGGGCTGAACTCGTGCCGTGTCACCTGTGCTGACCCCCAAGGCTGGTCTGTGCAGCCTCCCCAAGGACAGGCCATGAGTCTCCCAGACACAGCTCCTGCTGTCCAACCCTGGGAAATGAGCTGGGCACTTGACAGAAGCTAATGAAAGTCCCCCAGACTACCTTACAAGGCCTCTGTAAAATGCCCAAAAAGGACTGCCAGATACACAACAAGACACAAAGATCAGAGGGAAAATCTTCTGAGAGCCGAAGCAATACAGAACTGTGGCAGCCGTGATCAAATGGTCACGGTCATTCCTGCAAAGCACAGGGGTGATTTGAATTCAAACAAATGTAAGGGTAATGAAATAAAAACATAGAGCCAAGACTTTTAATTTAAGAGGGTAATCTAAGGAACAAAGCAAGAAATGAAAAGTTAAGTAGGCCATTTTAATTAAACACTCCAGAAAACCTGATTCTGCAGCCTCACCATTCTATAAATTTAGCTTCTCGTTAATAACTAAACCTCAACAGCTCCCAGTGGCAGGCTTGACGGAGCATCATTTATCAGGCCACTTACTGTAATTCCTCAGAGGACAAAGGTAAATGGCCACAGACAACTCAGCATGAGGGGTGACGGCTCTCGGAAGGCCTGTGGAATCCCAAAGCACATCTGGACACTCTGGTGCGGTCCTGTGACTGGCACTCTGGTACCCTCAGGAGGCTCCTCCTGGTCAGGGCTCCTGGCAATGCCTCCTTTGAAAGCCTGCGCGCTGCACCGGAGTTTTGCCCTTGCAGCTCCAGTCCCGGAAGCCCGTTCAGTTCCAGCCTTCCCCGTGTGGGCTGTCTGAGGCAGGTGTCATGGTCAGATGAGGCCTGTGGGCAGCCCAGCGCCACCTCTAACCCTTACCACCACCCAGCAGAGCTCACATGGCCACCACAAAGCTGACAGGGCAAAGCAGAAGGCTTTGTTGGGCCTGGGAAGAGAGGGGACAGTAAGGTCTCGCTCCAGAGCTGAGGTCAGAGCAGGGCTCACTCCTGGTGCGCCTCAGAGGCTGACACAAGTGACACTGAAGTCAGGTACAAGCACAACTCAGCCTGCAGAGCAGGCGCAGGCCTGGGCTTTGGTGCCAGGAGCTAAACGTCCATGGTTCACCCAAGCTGTCAGACCCCACAGAAGTGAGGTAACTGCCTGGCCATGGGCAAGAGTCAGGCTGTGTGGCCTCCACCTCCAAGCCTCCTGGCTCAAGCTGAAGCTGAGCAGGACCTTCAGGGAAAAGACATCAGAATCCACTGCCCCTTCCCTCCCAGATTTCCAGTCCTGGCCACGCTGTGATGGGGGCAGAGGCTGCTCCTCTGCCCCTGAAACGTGGCACTGAGTCAGCACAGTGGTTCAGCTGACGGCATCTGCTCCAGAGTCCTTTGTCACCCGTGAGGTTTTGTTTGTGTTTTTTGGTTTTTGTTTTTGTTTTTTTTTTCACATTTTAACATCTCTTAAATAAAAGGAGTTCATCTAGTGAAGATGGTGTCTCAAGTCCACTCTCAGCCAGCTGGTCTCCACAGCCACCTGTGGCATCTGCACAGGAGCTGGGCGGAGACCCCAGGCGGGGGCCCAGCACCCACCCTCCCTGGGCCCTGTGGTCCATGCAGCACCTGAGGCCAAAAAGAGAAGCGACTCCTAGCCGGGACTTGCTGGTGACATTGAGGGGATGCCTGAGTCAGAAACTTTGAAGGTGTCAGGAGCCCTGGGAGAAATCCAAGAGACACCATGAAGAGCATTTTCAGGGAGAGCTCCAAGGACAACAGAGAGCAGGTGGGGACAGGAAGGAGGACACTGACGGGGGACCTGAGAACCCGCTCAGAGAAAGCCTGTACGGGAGAACGCCTCAGGAGCACACTAATACTCGACTTCAGTTCTACTTTACTTTTTACGGTATTAACATCACGCACACACATGAGATGTATAGAAATCCAAGAGACACCATGAAGAGCATTTTCAGGGAGAGCTCCAAGGACAACAGAGAGCAGGGGTGGGGACAGGAAGGAGGACACTGACAGGGGACCTGAGAACCCGCTCAGAGAAAGCCTGTACGGAAGAACGCCTCAGGAGCACACTAATACTCGACTTCAGTTCTACTTTACCTTTTACGGTATTAACATCATGCACACACATGAGATGTGATCTAAACATGCAATGAATATTTGATATTTTCAAGTTCATTACAATATTGCTATTGATCCTCCTCAAACCCTCCCCTCACTTGGAACACACTCCTCCCATCGTGCTTGTCACTTTGGGCAGCTCTGGAGCACTCTTTCTAGTCTTCAGTTGTGCGCTGCGTCTGCCTCGATGTCCTGAGTCCATTCCAGACTCCTCCCGTTCATGGTCTTTTTCACAAGGGGCGGGCAGAAGTCACCTGGGCCGGTTCTGATGGATGCGCAGATGCAGACACAGCATCGTCATTTTAGGAGCTGTCTTTTCGTTGGACGGCGCTCAGCACCACATTCACTGTATTTTTATCAAACTTCATAAAAACACTCATGAAAGAAGACGCCAGACCTGCTTCAGAAAGCGGCGAGGATGGTGGGTAAGTGTTCCGAGCGAGGGGGTGTGAGGGAGCTTCATGGCGTGGTGCCTTTTACTTTATCAAGTAAAAATTCTAGTATTTAAACATTCACCATTTATTTCAACTACAGTTTATACGAATATATGAAATAAGGCTAAAAGAATTATTTCAATAAGTTTAAAATAAAAATTCTAGCCTGATTTGGTCATTGCACAATGCACACATGAATCCAATTTCCTTGCTGTACCCTAAACATAAGTTAATATGGCAGTTAAACTTTTAGATAAAAATTAAATTATACATGACCAAAAGCAATGTGGCGTAAGTTAATGTGAAGAAACTTTTCTTTATTATCAGTACACAGAATACAGTGGACGGTAGCACTGTTTCCCACGTTTCCAGGCTCTGTTTTCATCCGATCCCTTTGCTGACCCTCCCCCACCTCTCCTCCCCATCCTCTGCATCCCTGCTGTGCTCACGGACACCCCGTTTCTCCTCCTTGCCCAGCACTGCAGTCCCAGCCTGGGGTACAGACCGATGAACACGGGTGGGAGAGGCACCACCCAGATCACATGCAAAAGACCCGTGCTGGCCCCCAGCCCTCGCTTCCCCCGGACCAAGGATGAGGCCACAGCCACTTTGGGAGCCACAGTCAAAGCAGCAGCAGCGCCCACACCTGGGCTGCAGAGTGGAGCTCCTCCCCCATGATGGCGCTGGCCTCTGCTCTAGATAATGGAAGGCAAATCCAACCGTGTGAAGCCGCTGAGATGCAGTGCCCATCGCTGCCATCTTACCCACCGCTGTTTCTTCTCCACGACACTCGTCAGCTCAGCGCCCACTTCCTCCCTGCCCTGCCTGTGTCTCCCAGCCCTCACGTGGCTCCACTGTTCTTCATAGCCATGAGTCACTCTGAGGTTGTTCTGTGGCTGACCTATTTGCCACGTGCCTGCTCCACAAGAAAATTAATGTTTACTTTATCCAATTGACTCCCCTGCCCCATACAGCACGGAGCAGGTCTGCACACCTGCTGCGTGAATTGGTGAGTTACTGTGCTGCAGCACAGAAGTGGGGGGAGTCACATGGCCATGCCCTGCGTGTCAGACAAGAAAACTAGGTCACAAACAGACCGTGCAGCATCCCAGAGTCTTGGGAAGCCACAAGGCAAGACAGGCCCCCACCGCCGGGAGTCTGTTGTCGCTTGCAGTTGGGTTTGTTTTTCCATGGAACCATCCTCTCCTCCCGCGTGAATCTGGTGAGGGCCTGAGGAGTTTGAGTCCCAACTTCCCGCACAAGTTCAGTGACCTTCCCATCACAGCGTGTGACAACTGCTGAGCGACATTTCTCAGATCTTCTCCTTCCTGGAAGATGTTCCAGTCCCACTCAGCTTTCCTTCCATCCTCACACTCTTGTTGCACCTGGTCATGGAATCAAGACCCCTCTGCTCAGGCCAACCCTGTTCCCAGCTGCATAAAGAACCCCCAAGACTTAGGGCCCGAGAGTGAGCTTCCTGTCTCCTTTCTTCTACCCCAGGTGCACCCAGCCCTCTAACCTTCCATATCTCCTGGAAAACAACTGAGAAACAGTCTCCAAACAAGCACCCCAACTCTCTCAGAATGCCAACGTGCCAAATTTAAAACTTACTCTCTCTTTTCTTGTGCACAGTGATTGCTGGGCCTCTGTTTCAAACACTTACTACTTTCTCTTAGCCCCGGTGCCGAGTGAGAGATAAACTCTGGAATTGGTAAACATCCATTTTGTGAACTCTTTAGCCTTTTCTTCTCTGGCTAAAACATCCAGAAATCAGAAGCCAGTGCCTTGGCTCAGCCTGATTTCTAAGACAGTGTTGCACATGTTAGAGCAACACCCCCAAAATGTGTCCCGCTGAAGACCAGCACAATGAGATAGCTTGTTAAAAATGATGTTTTGCTCAGATAAATTAAGGAAACGCTGCATCTTATACAAGATCTTTAACAAGACAAGTTAGGAAAAACTTGGATCTCATACAAAACCTCTTGGAGGCCGAGTGTAATGGCGCACACCTGTGATCCCAGCTCTCGGGAGGCTGAGACAAGAGCATCGCCACGAGTTCAAGGTCAAACTGGGCTCCATAGTGAGTCCAAGGCCAGTCTGCACTACATAGTAATACCCTGACTCAAAACAAAAAAACCTTGTGATACCTATGCTTACATACATGTTGTATGTATTAAAGGTTTGAGAAGCTCTTGGCTGTTCAACTTTGTCAGAAGTGCCTGACAGATCTCTTTCAATTTTTCTCTTACTGTCTGTTAACCTCCCGCTGAATTAGCATTCCTTGAAAGACATTTGAAAACTGTGGCCCTACATTTTTATCATTCCAGCCCCACGCACTTGCAAACCACCAAAGCCAGCCAGCCCTAACAGCAAATCCATTTACCGCATGAAACTGCTCTCACCCTGGCTCACGCCTACGCTCCCGGCTGCCCTTGATGCATCTGTCCCTCCCAGCCTCGTCCTGGCACTGGTCCACCTCCTTGCTCGGCCCACAGTCCTTGTCCTGTAAGAGCTGTGGAACAGCTCTGACCGGTCCAGACCCAGCTGTCCGAGTTCTCTCTCTTTCTATCCAAGTTGCAGCCTTTCTCCCGCACCTCCTCTGACATCTATATGGCCCTGCCATTTCAGCAATTGCCTGGTGAACTGTCATTGAGTTTACGATGAATGGATTCCAGGTGGCCAGGAGGCCAGAAGGGCAGTCATCCGTGGCCCCGGTAGCTCCAATTAGCTCTGCTGATGAGGAAGGGGTGACAGGGAGTCAGCCCTCATGGGAACCTCAACCTCCCAGGGAAAATGGCCGTGCTCAGGCCCCTAGAGAGATTAAAAGACAAGGCAAAAACTGAAGAAAAATTCTCAAGGCTACGAAAAGGTTTATGCATAGAATATATAAAGAATTCTCAAAATTCAATAAAACAAAAAACATCTTAGTATGTTTTGGGGATTTGTTTTTGTCTCTCAAAAGATGTGATGCTCAGTTGTCAGCAAGGCTGCACCTCATGTGGGCACTGTGCCCAGAAAGAAGACACTGTGTATGGCCCTTGGGCTCCAGGTAAGGCGCTTTCAGAGCCACTTTTGAGTAACAGAATTTTAAAATGATCCCCGAAAGAGACAGCTTCAAATGGGCCAAATTTTGAACACATACTTCACTAAAAGTGATAGAAAGATAGTATATTAGTCCATTTTCCCATTGTAGGGGCAAACTACCTGACACCCACAAATTAGAGGTTCACTTGGCTCATGGTTTCAGGGTTTCCGTCCGTGGCTGGCTGGCCCTAAAACAGAAACATCATGGCAGAAGGGCACAGGGGAGCAAACTTCTCAGTTCAAGGAAGCAGAACAGAACAATACCACAGAGGAATGGACAGGGACCAGATACAGTCCCAAGCTCATACCACCATGTCACATGCAGCAGGGTGCTTCCCTAGTCCTCTCAGTATCTTTTAATCTGGTCAAGTTGACAATCACAAGGGTCACAGATTTTTTGAAAGTGCACGAAAATATGTTCAACATCATTAGTCATTAAGGAAATGCAAATTAAAACCTCAGGGAGACACTACCACATACCTGATCGGATGACTGAAACTAAAAAGACTGACCATACCAAGTGATGGCAAAGATGCGGACAATTAGAACTCTCATCCTCTGTTGGCAGGAATGAAAGATGGCAGAAGTACTCTCAAATGTAGTTTGGGAGTTTCTCAAGTGTAGAAACAAGTACATAGCACAGGATCATGCCTTCCCTTTCCTAGATATTCCCAAGGTATGAAACCATGCAACGTGTCCCTGCAAGGAATTATCCCTACATGTTCGTGGCAGCTTTATTTGTAATAGCAAAGAAGTGGAAGCAAATCAAATGCTTGTGTCATCAGGCTCATGGACAAGCAAACCATTTTGTAGCCGTACAGTGGAATCCAACTCAGAATCAGCTATGGAAAATACCAACGTGGATACATCTCAGAATATTCATGTAATGTGAAAGATGCCATGTCTGGAAAGAGGGAGGGGAACAAGAAAAGAGAGAGAGGATGGGGAAGAGAGAGAAAT
>NW_022900923.1:1530721-1560721 GCF_012274545.1 Fukomys damarensis | reverse complement strand
AAGATTCGGTCTGTTACTCTCGTGAGCCCTAACTGCAGAGTAAGGGAGAGGCACAGCAATGCACATTCATCAAGCAGAACGCTTTAATGGCTGTGTTATCAAAAGTTATGAATAATCCATTTGCTAGCCTTCCCGCATAGCTTTCTCCTGCCAAAGGCTAAGAGAGGAGAAAGCGGCGGCTTCCCACAGAGGGGGATGATTCTCAGAGGAAGGACACCCGCAGAGGCGGATTCAGCATCCAGTCGGGGGCGCTGAAGAGCTGAGATTAATGAATTGTCCGGAAGTTCCTGCAGAGGTCTGTATGTCGCATCCGAACCTCACACACACCATCCTGGATCCTCCGGAGGAGGTGCATTTCCGCTGCCATACAGCAGGCCCTAAAATGGAAATCAACCCCGGACTTCCGGTGAAGTCCTACAGGCAACCTCACAGCTCAGAACAGCTGCCTCAGTGGCAGTGGCAGCCGTTGATCCATGATGGCAGATGGGGGCTAAGAAGCTGACTGAGGGGATCTTCTTTCCTGGAGACCTGGAGGGCTTTCCTGGGCAAAGGACGGAACCTGAACCTGCAATGTGCTGCTCGCTCTCCTGATCTCAGACAGCGTGGCTCACTCCCAAACCCCCCGGAGGCCTCAAGGATTTGTGAGATTCTCCCTGCTGCAAGTCTCTTCCATTCGGAGCACCCTGACCCAGGCACACAGCCGCCCACCCTCCAATTACCATGCCGTTTCCTTGTGTCCCATGGCTTCCTGCTACAGCCCACCCAGGGTCTGACTGTCAACTTTCAGGAAACTACTTTTCAGCCCACCACTCCCCTGCTCTGGGTCCTATAGTGGCTTCCTGTAGTCTAGGGCATAAAAATCCAGCCACACTGGCTTCCAAGGGCTCCTGGAGTGGCCCTGCCACCTGCCCCGAGGGCCACCCTCTGCAGTAACCTCCTTCACTGGCTCCTTCCCAGCACCTGTCTTCTACTGCGCTGACCTCTTCCATCTTCCTTGAAGCCTGTCCAGCCACTCCTGGGCGGACCCATTCACTCACGCATTCGGTACCTTCGTTTAGCACCAGTCACGTGTCCTGTCCCATGAGGCTCCCGTTGCCTTCTTTGAACTCTTTATCGCCCAAGCGATTACGTGTGCTTTTATGCAGTCTGACCTCTTGCCTAACAGCCTGGCTGAAGTCGCCAGTGATTATTCCCCTTCTGCATTCCCTCCTGCATAGGAATAACTTATAGCACATTTAACACGGTACATTCTGCATCCGAGCATGGCGATGGTTCAGATTTTAAGCTACCCTGAAGGCTGTGGGTTAAAGCTCTGGTTGGTGTTACTGGAAAGGGCTGAAGCCTTTACAGGGTGGGACCTACTGAGAGGAAGTGAGGTCATGGGGGCATGGCTTGGAAGGGGACATTGGGAACTGTGCTCTTTCCTCTGTTTGCTTCCTGGACACCAGGAAATGAACAGGCCCCCTCTGCCACCATGTACTGTGCCACACAATGTTAGCTGTCCTGGCTGGGCACCCCTGGCATGGAGATATATGGTTCTTGCCAAACCAAAAGCAGCGGGTGGGGAAAGAGCCAGATGTTCCTCTCGGCCCAACTGTGTCCCCTTGTGTCCCCCTCACTGTGGAGCCCCACAGAAGCCAGAGGAAGAATCTTCTCAGGGCACCAGCGCCTGAGCACAGGGTCACGATGGTCCCCCGCCCACGATTGTGCACAGATGGCAGAGACTGGAGGTCGGTTATTAGAGTCACGGCCGGGGACGGCTCGCCTCCTGCCTTTGCACCTCTGCACGCATCGCCTGCCTGCGTCCCCTGGCCTCTTCACTCGATGTCCTGAGTGCCCGAGCTGCCCACTCTGCAGGCAGTGATGGAGAGGGCAGGGCTGGCTGTGGGCACGTCTGCTCCTCGCTTTGCTTGTCCTGCTGTGGCCTGTGGAGCCTCACAGGGACCTCTGCCTGGCTGCCCTTGCGATCTGGAGTTGGGACCAAGCTCCCGCTGCCGCTGGCATTGAGCACAGAGCCGGCTGCCAACCAGATGTGGTAACTGACGGCTGATGAGCCCTGGGCCATCCTGCGGCAGTCCTTAGATCTTGTTAGACTTTGCTTAGAGCAGCACTTTTCTTATTTTTATAAGCCCGTGAGTCACCCGGGTCGGGTTAAGATTCAGACCCTGTGGGGAAGGTGCTGCTGTCTACAGAAGGTGGAGACACCAGCAAATTGTGTGGCCCTTCAGACCAAGCGGTGGGTCAGGATGCAGGCGCTCTGACTGACACAGTAATGTGCTGATGAGGCCGGAGGGAGGTGGACTTTGGGCTGGAGACTAAGTGACCAAGTTCAGTGACTTTTGGACAACATCACCTAGGAGTTAAACCGAGAGAGGCAGACAAAAACTGAGGCCAGAAGCCCTCATCCCAAAACGAAGGCATCAGGAAGCAGAGGGGCCACACGAGCCCTGAGAGAGGCGGCACAGGGCCACGTGAGCCCTGAGAGGGGCGGCAGGGGCCCACGTGAGCACTGAGAGTGGTGGCCTATGCATGGGGAGGGACCAGGTGGCAAATGTGTGTGGATGACAAAGTGGCCGACAGTGTCACACGCTGCTGAGGAGTTCCACGGCCAGGCAGCAAGGTCAGGATACTGACCTAACCCTAAATGCTGGAGAACACGTGAGCCCAGCAACTAGAAGTGCTGAAAGCAGACTCCCTGGATTGGAGCTTTCATTGTTTAGCGGAGCTTGTTGCATTTGACAGCAAATGTCAGGAGCGAGTGGGATGCATCCCCAAAACAGGAGGGGACTTTGATGGCTCTGAAGAGGAACAGGCTGGGGTGATGATCCGAGGATTTAGGTGGGGGAACAGCGAAGTCGAGGCTTCCCTGCCGCAGTCACAGCTTTCTTAGTAAAGCAGGAACTAAGGTCGCAGGAAAGGGTGACAACGTGGAGAAGGGAGACGGGGATGCTGAGATGGACAACAAGGGACTCGGTGAGGGACGCACAAAGGAAGGGACCGAGGTGACAGCCCCGGGCAGCAGGGGCTCCCCTCAAGGCCACCGTCAGGACATCCCTGTGCCTGCTCTGCCCATGTTCCTGGGCGGGCACAGACATGGAGCGGGTGGAGAGGGCTTTGACCAGGACTGTGCTTCTATTCTACCCACAGAGGAAGGGAGGGAGGCGCGAGGAAACGCGAACAGCAGCAACCGTAGCAGGTGATCCTGAGTGAAGAGGGGAGATCCAACTGCCAGGGGCAGTGGAGAGAAAGGAGGACCATTTGCTGGGGTCCTCACAGGATGGAAGAACTGCTGAAAGTCAGGGCTGGGTGGGGTTAAGGCGGCACTCACAGAAGCTAAGATCCATGACGGCAGTTTGGACACAGGAGACAGATGGGCAAGGAGAGGCACCTTAAAGTATCTGCAGACCTGAGCTGTAGAACGGAAATTAACTTTGTTGGTACTGCGCCTGGACCAGTGTTTATAAATTACAGGAAGAAAAACTGCAGGCACTAAGAATGTTCTATAAAAGGAGAGAAAGACAAAGAAGCCCAGGAAGAAGCGGCGTGTAAGGCTGTGAGCGATGAGAGGGAAGGCTCCTTCCGTCACCAGCTCACGCCGCGAACAGGCAGCCTTCTCCCGCTCTTTCGTCCTCCTCAAAATGCATGGCCCTACTGTGAGTCACCTGCAGCGAGGTATTCAATGCTGGGCTCACACTTGCTGGTGGAGCTGCCCTCTGGGCCCAGGTCCCTTCCTCTCGTACGGTGACAGAGCCCCAGAAGCCTGCGAGCCTCTGCCTCAGCCATTTTCGGACATTCCCACGAGCTCCACCAAGCAGTGGGGGTGAAGATCGGGGAGGAATCCACGTGTGCTGGGCTGGTTTCGAACACTTCCACACTCCGAGTCTGCCACACCTGCACCACACAGAAGGCCTTGGCCCTGGAAAGCCTGACCCCTCCTCACACCATATCCCTACCCTGTCGACTTGCACCCAAGCCGTCCCCAGGCACCCCCAGCTGCCCCCCCATGTCCACACCACAGAGCTGCTTCTTGTCTCTTTCAAGCCATTTTTGTAACACATTTCATATACTATTGGAGAGGAAAAACATTTCTCCCACTTTCAATATTTCTAAGATTTCTAACAGATTTCCACTCAAGAGCCCTTTCTACCACAAGGATTATTACGAGAAACAGTTCTGTCTAATGGCTCGAATCATGGTTTAGATCTACAATGTCCCACAAAGTCTCATGTGATCGTAGGCAGGGTTTCTGAAGGGTGACTGGACCGTGGTGTGCCAGTGCTGCCTTGCTCCTGGTAGGTGGGGCCAGGCCAGAAGAGGCGGTCAGGGGTCAAGACCTGGAAGGATGTGACTCCTCCCTGGCTCCTCCCTTCGCTGTCTGCTTGCTGACTGCCATGCTGTGGGTAGCTTCCTCCCACCGCACCCTTGCAGCACACTTTCCAGCCTTGGAGCCACCGACTATGGACTGAATCCCCAAAAACCCAAGCCGGTATAAACATCTCCTACTTTAAGTCTCGTGTGTCGGGCATGTGTCTCAGGCCAGGGTGGGAAAAGTGACTGAGAACTTGTTTCCAGGAGAAAAGACGTGCACTCCGACTGCCGAGCCTGCTTGTCACGGCCCACACTTCACTAGAGCGACTCTTCACTGTGCCCCCACAGCGGGAACCAGGCCAAACGCTGCCGTGCTGCTTGTGTGTCCCACTGTCCCCACGAAGTGTGGCAGGCATGGGAATAGTCCACTCCTGACAGTCGGGCCACTTGGAATCATTTCGATGGGTCCAGGAATGGCGGTAAGAGCAGCGTGTCCCCACACGACCTCGGCGCTAATTCAGGTCTCCAGCACACATACCAGGGTCAGCCCTTGTCAGGGTCTGGGCCACCTGCCTAGGGTACTAATCCAGGGCTTCCTTTCCCACTTAGCTGGTGTTGCTTTGATGCTCTCTCCGGTCCTAGACTCCTAGAAGACAGAGATGAACAGCAACTCCATCCCTGCACACTGTGCTCTCCTGTGCGGTTCTCTTTCAATGCCTTTCAAACAGGATTTGCCACCTTTGAAGGCAGAAGTCTCTGACAGCTCTTTGCAATCCCTGTAGTACACACAGCATCACACAGGCGGCCAACACTCAATAGCAGACTTGCCATCCACAAGCAGACACCGACCCCCAAGGTATTAGCCACACCCTGTGATGCCAGCTCCCCACACAGCATCTTGGTGGGGCCCGGTGAGAATGAGACAGGAGAGGGCATCTGCATTCCCTGTGTGCTCCGCTTCTCAGCCTCTGCAGATCTCAACACTGCGAAACAAAAGACCTCTGGTCCACTTAATGGAACACAGTAAGCAAGGTCGCTGCAGCTATGTGGTCCCTGTGCTTCAGAGGGAATATTTATCCCAGCTGTCACCTACTGCCTCAAAATAAAACATTAGCAGGTCTGGGGCCTTCTCATTAAGGCAGGCATATGGGCTAGAGACCAGGCACAAGCGAGGGAGTTTTCACATTCCTTCTAATAAGACTGAAGATCGCAGGACTGCCACAGAGGCTACTCTCTCCTTCCCACAGCTTACAAAACTTTTTTATGGGAGAGGGGGGTACCAGGGATCAAACTCAGGATACAGAGCTATTTTTGAGAGCAGAAAGGAAAAGATAAAGTCTGGTCCTGTTTCACTTGATTTCTTTTGCTTTTCGTCAAGCCCATCTCTGGTCTCAACCACTGTCGTTGCAAGGAGGCCTGTTTAAGGAGCAGGATGATTTTGCAAGAGGAAATAAATGGTCTGAGGTCAAAGGCTCTGCCCTGGCTGGACCTGACCTCTCACCAGAGACCCCAGACATCTAACACACACGGCTGCTCCCCAGCAAAGATGAACAGCCTCATGGACTAAACTCCAGACAGCCAAAAAGATGCTCTGACTTACTTTCCCTGCTCGTACTTGTTGAGTTTGACCAGAGGCTTGATCCCGATGCAGCCAGGCACAGCTGTGGGGACAAAGTGTCAACTGCATCGGGAGGGCGCTGACCACATCCGTGGAAGAACACACAGAGATTCACATCTGAGCAGGCCATTAGGAGGAGGGCCCAGTTACAGGACACATGTCACTGGCAGGGTTTTATACCCCCTCTCTACTTCCTGGCCCCCACGAGGTGAGCAGCTGTCCCCAACAGGGCCTTCTGCCATGATGTTTCTGTCTTGGGGCCAAATGTCCATGACTGAACCTTCTGAAACCATGAGTCAAACATTTTTCCTCCTTTAGGCCGATTTTGTCAGAATTTTGTCACAGCGATACGAAACTGACTGCACAGTATCAGAGAACACACAATTTTGGGTGATACTGAGAAGTAATTTGTGGAACATCCTGGGGTCCCATGCGGTTGCAGCTGGACACAAGCTGCACTTGGCCAGGCCAGTCCAGGCCCTTGAGATGGCATCTCTCTGCTCACACATCTGATGCTCAGGGTGGCCCCATGTGGCTGGTGTCCCACAGGGTCCCTGCACTCTACATGGCCACTCAGGGCCCCAAAGACCAAGGCTAATCCCCTTGAAAGCAAGACCCAAAACTGACTTGGCATCACTTCAGATCACAGCATGGTCACAGCAGTCAGGCCAGCCCATTTCCCAACTTCCACATCCTGATGTGTGAGTGTACAGGAATGTGTGGGCATCGTTAGTCTGCAGGGAGAAGTGAAGCGATTTACCCACGGTCACACCACAAGTAGGTGTCCGAGCCGGGTCCCCATTCAGCTTGCTGGACTCCAATGCCCACTTACCAACCTCTCTGCTCCCCTCTGGGGAAGGCACCAGCAGGAAGCTGCCAGTGTGGGACAGCAGCAGCAGCCTCTCCACTTCCTCCTGCCAGGACCGAGCATCACTGAGCAGTGTCTACAGAGCCGTGGCTCAGGACTCCTATGGCCCTGACATGGAGCTCTGGCCTTATAAATCAAGTCCCCAAGTAACCCAGATTCCATGTCTGCACTCAAATGCGCCAAGGCCAAGATGGGTAGAAACTCAAAGAGCAGCCACACTTTGGCTATGGTGGCAAGTCTCAGACCAAGTGCTGTGGTTTAGATCAAGACTCCTGTGCTCATAGGCAGCTGTCTGAAAGGTGACTGGCTAGGGGGACTCACAGCACAGGTGAAAGCGGCAGTCACTGACCGGGGAGCTCATACTGTATCTCCAGTCCAGACTCGTCCTCTCTCTACTTCCCGTCCTCCGTGACGTGAGTAGCTGTCCTCTGCCAGGGCTCTGCCACGCTGCCCTGTCTCAGAGCCAGTGCACTATGGCCTGAAACCTCTACAAACTGTGAGCCAAAATAAACCTCTGCTCCTTTAAGTTGCAGGTGTCAGGCATTTTTTCCCAGTGAGGAAGAAAGTAACATCGCTTGGGGCCACCCGACCCATGCCAAGGGGAGGAGACAGCAGAGCTGGGTGCAGAGTCCCTGGCAGTGCCCCTGGGATCACCACGTCCCCCAGAGCCCCTGAGTGCCAGTTCTTGAGCTGGCGGTAGTCTACAGATGCTGTCGGTGGAGTGGGGAAGGGAGCCAGAGAGGTCGGCTCTGGAGGACACCAGGCCTGGGGTCAGCCTGTCTCAGGAGGGATGTCAGCGTCAGGAGGACACCGGGAGGGAATGTTCTGAGTCAGGCTGTCCTTTCGCCCACTCGAGGACAACTGTCCCTGGCCAGTCTTCCCTGAAATGACACTGACGCTGGCAGCACCAGCTGCCTTGGCGTCTTGCTCACGATGGGCACACTGTCCCTGCACCCCTGCGCCCCAGCCCTGTCTCCAGAGCCAGTGCCCAGGGCCCTGTGTTTCCCTCATCACTCACCAGCCATGTCGGCAGGGACCACAGTGCCCTCCGTAAGAACCCTCCCTCCCTCCACCCAGTGCTCGCTGGAAACACCAGTTGCCAGCCACATTTCTGTTTGCTCAAAGCAGTCACTTCTGTGTAGAGATAGACGCATCCCTTTCTGCCAGGGCAGAGTCCTCCGCAGCGTGTCCCTGATGCTCCCAGGGGCCCTGCACTGGCTCGGCTGCAGCCGGGAGCCCAGTGCTGGCGAAGCTGAGCGCCAGTGACGCAGTCGCTGCATGGCCAGTCCTTGCCCTGACCTGGGGAAGCCTCCTCTGGGTGAGTCCAGAGCGTGGTGCTCGCCGGCCACTGAACAGGTCACCATCGGGGACCCCGCCCCTGAAGGCCAAGGAAATGTGACCTGAGGGCGACTCGCGGGGCCACATCTCTGCTCTGACCCCTTCCTCCTCGGCCAGGGTCTCAGCTGCTCGCACGGGCAGAGGCCGTGGTGCATCCCCAGGGAGCCGTTGCTGGCATGCGCCCCACAGTGGGGATGGCAGGCCTGGGGCGTCCTGCTGACCCAGCTCCCTGTTAGGTCTGTGTCAGACAGCAGAGGACAGGGATGCAACCCAGGACGTGAGAGGCAGAGGAGGACAGCAGAAGGGGTGCCCGGACGCCACAGCCAGTCGGGGGAGGACGTCCCATCACCTGTGGGGCCAGGGGACTCCCACTCCCTTGGGGTGAGCGAGGCCGGAGGTCAGAGATGGAGGAGGGAGCTGGAAATGACTCTCTCCTCACCTCCCTTCCTCCTCAGTAAGTCAGGCCCAGCAGCAGCCATGGCTCCCTCCACCCCAGTGTAGGGGAACTTCACTGTGGGCCAGAGTACACTGTGGGCTTCTGTCTAGGAGAACGGCTCTGTCCTTCAGCAGAATGATGGGAAGAAGGGATACTGAGCACTTGCTGTGAACAGTCCCAAGGGCCGTCTCCACCACCCAGAGCTCTCACCGCAGCTTGTGCCCTTCCTCCGTCAGCAGGGCAAGGTCACTGCTTGGGAACCATCTGCAACCTCTCTTCCTCGGAGGGGAAGACAGAAGGATGAGGCTGAGCCCCAGGGCTCCCTGAGCTGGGGAGGGGCAGAGGTGCCACTCGACAGCCGGGAGGGGACCACAGGGCCTTGAGAACCTGCCTCAGGATGCAGGAGGAGGCTTTGAGAGCTCCGTGGAAGGGGATTCGAGTGGGCAGCTGAGGGTGGCCTGAACCCGAATTCCAACGCAGAGAAAGGGAGATTTCCCACAAGCTGTGCAGGTTATTTGCAGTGTTAGGGTTTGAAATGCATTTTCCATGCCCTGGGTCAGACCTGAGGCCTTCTCCTGCAAGGATTCTCAGTAGAAGGAAGCCACAGAGCACTGCGGTTTGTTTCTCACTGTGACAGGGCCGAGAGCTCAAGTGCAGGGGAGTGGAGAGTGTGGTCAGGGCAGCAGGGCAGCAGGCCCCAGGCCCTTCCCATTTCTGCACAACAAAGTTAACCAATTAAGCCTCTGCACCACTTTTGGTGACTGTGCCTGCCGAGTCCATGAGCACCACCTTCCACAGGGGCAGGGTGGGTGTGTGTACACACATGTGTACTATGCACATGTGTGTACATGTGTGCATGTGTCCAGTGGTCTTTGCCCGGATACACAATGCCATCAGAACTTCGTCACTTGCGAAAGGAGGCCCATCCACCAGACCTAGGCAAGAAACACTGGCTTTGATTGCTTGTTCAGCTGACTCCCAGTACTTGTGCAGTCTGGGCTCACTCAGCAGCCACACTTCCCCCACCCGCAAGAATCCACGGGCCACGCCCACTTTGCTGGCTGCCATCAGTGGAATGTTTTCCTTTCCAGTGCTCCTGAAATATAACTCTTCCGTTCAGCACGAAGCACAGCCCTTGGCCTGGTAAAGTCTAACAACCTGGATGTGACATGGTGGAGACTTCAGACCACACAGTCCACTACTGAAAGCCAAGATTTTGACGTGCTATAAAGAGACTGAGGGTCTTGACACGATCCAGTGGCACAGGTCCTGCAGGACCTTCCTCCCGGTGGGCCAAGGCTGAGTTGCCAGGTGGACTAACCACATTCAAGCTGCTCAAAAGCAGCCTTCTCAGCCCCTGGAGTTGGCCATCACCACCTCCAGCCTTCATCTGGGAAGAGCTTCAGTGGGAGGTGGGACGTGGGGCTGCTCTTCACCCCCAGTTCCTCGGCAGTGGCCTTCTAGACCAGGTAACTCCCCACAGTGGGGTTTGCTGCTTTGCTAGGGCTGCGATAACGAAGCCCCGCAAACTGGGTGGCCGAACACCACACAACTTTGCTCTCCCCAGTTCTGGAGGACGGAAGTCCGAAGCCAAGGTGTGGCAGGGGGAGCCGGGCCCTCTCCCAGCACAGGTGACCCTGGGCGGTAAGTGCCTCTCCATCTCTGCCTCCTTCTCCTTGTGGTCCTCCCTGGTCTCTGATCTTCACTGTCATCTTCTACCAAGGACATGGTCACAACGGGTCAGGAACACAGTATCTCAGATAATTCCATCTGCAAAGCCTTGCTTCCAAACAAGGCTAATTCTGAGGCATGAGGGCCAGGACTTCCACCAGTCTTCTTGAGAGGACACAACTCAACCCTTACTGAAAGAGCATCCTGGGCAAGTGTGAGTGTCCCTGGCTTCCACCCAGATGTCAACACCCTCCCTATGACAATAAAGAATACCCAGCTGTCTGCTGCAGACAGAGCTGCCCCTGGTTGAGAACAGGCAACTCTAGGCTTTGGGTCAGAGAGAAGAGTTGGGTTCTAATCCCCAGTGCTGTGACCTTGGGAATGTTTTGAACTCCCTGGTCTGCGCATCGCTCATCCTCCTGGTGATCTATGGTGTTGCAGAGGATTAAATGAGATACTGTATGAAAAGCAATCGCTGCACAATGGGATCCAGCAAATGGCAACTGTTACCTTCCCTGACCTGGGGAGGTCTCCCTGAGATTCCAGTCAGCCTGCTCTGCAACCCCTGCTGCAGCAGATCCCTCCCAGACCAGCCCTGGAGACTGACACGGGAGCCTCTGACAACTGCAGCGTGCAATCTGGATGTGCCAGCCTTGTGCCACCACGGTCAGCCCATAAGACACCCAGAAAACCCCTGCAGGAGACAGGGTGGGCGGCCAAAGAGGACTGAACAGCACGAGCTGAGATGGCACACTTGGTGTCTATTATAAGTGACCAGCCCAGCTGGTACAGCCCATCCAGAGCTGGGGAAAGAGTGATACAGGAGATGAAATAGGAAAACGGTATATCTCAACTTGTTAGATGTCTGACACACTGAGTTTGTACTTCCTAAAACCAAAGAATGGATTGTAGAAACAGTGGAGGTTAAGATTAGGAAATGTTTATTGAGAGGACAGCTCCTGAGAGGCAGGAGGGATCCTGAACGGGCAGTCCAGGGACCCCACTTTACAGAGGAGTTTTATAAGCAAAATCCACTAGGGTACAACACGGGTCACAGCTATGATTAACCAACAGGATTACAAGTACACTCATTCAGGTAAAAGTGATCCAATGGGCAAATGAGTCATACAACAAGCGTGCATGGAAAGAACAAAGACTTTTTAGGAAATGATGGATCCAGAGGTCTTGACCACACAGGGCAACTGATGTCTATCTAGGCTTCAACAGGCCTGGTGTCGGACTTTTGAGGAAATATGCAGGCCTGGTCATTTCATCATTATCTTGAGGCCTGGTGTCCAGCAGATGTCTCCAGCCAGAGGTGTGATGTGTTTCGCCTTTGTCCTGACTCTCGAGAGTCAACCGTATCTGACTGCCTGTGACAGTTCTATCTAGCTTAGCTATCTATAATAAGAGGACTCCTATTCCCACATCTACTTCTTGTACTAAAAAAATGTCCAAAGCATGACAGAAGCTCAGTGAAAGTGTGAGTTTCACAAATGTGCCATCCCTGTGTCCCACACTCTCGCCCACATGATAGCATTTTCCTGTAAAACTCTAATGCAGAGAACCCAACCCCCTTTCCAGTAGATCTTGTGAGAGTCCCTCTTTCTCAGAATTTCATTTTTCATTCCTGAGCATTCTCAAGCTGTGTGCCTTCCTCCACAAACCTGTCCTGCAGACAGGTGACCCTTCCATCAGAAACTGTCCAAATCACTTCTTGTCACCTTTAACTGATTGGAGATTCACCCAGTATAATTTCCAATGAAGTGTGGCCCCACCCCAACTGCTCAGCCCACTGAGAAAAACACCTGACCTATTTTTTGCCAAAGACCCCAGGACACAGAGGGACACCACATGCCCTCCAAGGACCCCCATGGGGATGCGCTAAGGCCGCCACCCAGCATCTCCTCCCTGCCTGCTGTCCACAGGTTTACACTTGGTGGAGGGGGCTTAATTTGCCACCAGACTCTCCAGGCCCAGCGGCCCCACCCACTCAGAGGCCAAAGAAGGATAGGAAGGAAGGCCTCCTTCGATCCCAGGGAGACTGACAATGCAAACACCATCTGCAAGAGGCAGGCTGGCCCCTCCTGACCCCCGAAACAATCACTGCACTCATCAGTAACATCACACATGAGGGGTGTTCCACTTCCATTCCACTTTAAACAAGACCAACAAGGGACATTCGGCTACAGCCCCAGCAATGCTGTGGTCTCTCCCACAGAGGAAGGCCAAGGAAAAGCCCAGCCTCCCATCCCTCCTGGCCCAGACGGGGCCTCTGTGAACAAAACACCTCCACCTCACCAGCTGGGGTCAGCACGCACTGCTGAGGAGTCTGCATCCTGGGGAGGAGCTCCATTCCACTGCTCTCTCGTCCCCTCCCCCAGCTCAGGGACAGTCAGTGCCTGCAGTGACTGGTTACAGACAGGGCCCAAGATGGGTCCTCATGCCAGGAAACTTGTGGGGCTTTTCCATCTGATAGCTGGCCAGGATCACAGCTCCTCCCTTATTTGGGCAACCCTCCTTTGAGAGCCACAGAAGATAAACACAAGGGACTCTCGTACTTTCCACATCTTAGCAAATCTAGGACATACACAGGTCACACTGCTACACTCCACGGTGGGCAATGCACATCAGAGTCACCCTTGACTTATCTATTTGCTATAACAACATGCCACCAGGAGGGTGAAGTATCTGGAAGGCAGGATGTCTTCTCCTAATTTACTTGAAGGCTCTATTTGGGCTGGTGGTGTACCTGGCCTAGCCCATCCCGTACTTTAAATCTCGAGCAAGTACCAGAAGCATCAAACTCAAGCAGCTTGGTTCTATGGTAGCTGGAGCCCACATCTAGGGGTATAAGGTCCAAGAGTGCAGCATCTCATTGTGGCTACGCACACAGTGACCGCAGCACTATGCCTCAGTGGCCCGGGCCACATCTGCCCTGCAGGCCATCCTGGGAGCCTCCATTGGTCACTGTCTGTTTCCCACACCAGCTTTCTGACCTCTGAACTGACTGTGAAGGCCAGGATCCTGCCCGCTCCAAGCCTTCCCTAGGCAGCGGCATGGCTAGAAAAGCTGTGACCACACCAAACCACCCAGAGTAGTGAATTTGCTCTCCTGCCTTTCAAGATCCTATTTTAGGATCTTGCCTCAGTGTTAATCTCTATACAAGGAGTTATCGAGGGGCCAGACTGCATGATTTCTGCCTCATAGTCCTGAGGCCAAGGTAACCTGCCTTGAGAAACAGAAAAGTCTGTGGAAGGCTGTGCACTTTCTGGCTGTGTGGGGATGTTCATAATCACAGTGCTCCTGTGGCAAGTTAAAAATCACAGAGGACAATGCAAAGAATGCTCATTCCTTATTAACTTGGGCAGGCATCCAGGTATAGGAAAAACCTGCTCTCTTTCGTGCACTCCCTTGTAAAAGTTTAACCTGTTCCCTGTTTTTCAAAATATCTTTTCAACCATTACTATTTCATGAACAACACAAGACCTCCTCCCACTATGCTTCTCACTTGCTAATAAAAGTGGGTCAACAGTGGAGCTTGTCAAATTTGTCTACTAGAGGCAGGCTCCTCCCTGTCCCCTTGTACCTTGAATATTGTCTGTTTCTCTTTATTCCCCGTTGTTTCCCCCTCACAGGTATCTCAGGGTCCAACTAGCCCCCAGAACCTCAGTAATTCTAATACCTCCCCAATATCTCCTCTTCCCACCCCATCTTCTGTTGATATCAAGTCTCTCTCAGGCTCCCCATTCCAATGAATGAACGTAACGATGAATGAACTGTGACCCGAGGCTCTCCGTGTAGGTAAGCACAGGTACAGAGACCCAGACAGGACACCCACGCTCTTTCTTCCCTGCTACTGGGCCGGCTTCAGTGCCAGCCATGAAAGAGATTCATTCCCAGGACTAGTCGGGAGTAGAATAAGTAAGAGATCTGGGTGTTTTGGCTTTTTCCTCTGAGGTCAGAAATATATACGTGATGGTACCATTCTGGGTCCTAATCCACTAACTGATTATAAGAACCCTGCACACTCACATACATACACGCACACAAGGGTGCCCTGAACTCACATACATGAGTCACATAGGTGTGTGCCCTGCATACTCACATGCATGCCCATCACATAGGCACACTCCACACACACACACACACACACACACACACACACACACACACACACACACACACACACACACACACACACACACACACACACACACACACACAGACATGCACATAAAGCACACACAAGCATACATCATCAGGAAGCAGGCTGCATCCATGGGCGCCACGGAGCCCAGCACCCAAGATCCAAGAACATGGCAGGTGTAGTGTGAACCTGAGCAGCAGGACCTGACTTTGAGAAAAGGCTCATGAGAGTGCCGGAGTGCTGCCACCGCGGCCGGCAAGCAGGGGACAGGAAGTGCTGTTCACCCGACAGGAAGCTGCCCTGTCAGAGCCTCTGTGAGCAGTTTTACAGAGAACACTTAATTAAACCACACACGAACTCCATGGCTGCCCAAAGCGCTGTGCTGAGACACAGCAGCTCTTCACAGGCTCTGCAAGGAAGAATCCTGTGACACTTGCCAACCTTCGCCCCTGACATTTGTTCTGCTGAGTTTCCTAGAGAAACATAAAAGGAATATCTGTGCCTGGGAGGCTGAGGCAGGAGGATAGCGAGTTTCAGGACAGCCTGAGCTATGTAGAGAGACACTGTCTCAAAAAAGGAAGGAAGAAAGGGTGGGAAGAAGGAAGGAGGGAGGGAAGAAAGGAAGGAAAGGAAAGGAAAGGAAGAAAGAAAGGGCAGGAGAGAGGCCTGCCTCTGAACAGAGAGGGGGCAACATCCGAAGACAGCTCAGCCCAGCGAATGACTGGGTTCATTGGGGTCACCCACACCAACCAGCTGGACTTGCCCCATTGACAGGTGCCAGCCCCATGTGAAGTGAGTAGCTTTACAGACCACAACTGAAAACAGCAAAACCAGGGTCAAAAGCAGGAGAGTTCTGGGTAGAGTGTGTGTGCTCCACTGCCGCCCCAACCAGCCTCAGCCATCGCAGTGGTGACCACTGGCCAGGCACCACCCTCGGCACCTGGAGCGGCCACTGCAAGGAAATGCTCACAGAGAGCATACTGTCGCTAGTGTGCAGATCCTGGGTTGGAACCCCCCTCAGGATGAAGATGCCAGTTCCACTGGGTGCTAGAGATTGCTCAGGACATACCCACAGATGGCCACCCCCCAGCTGATGTCAAAAATGTCATCAAAGTGGGCCAGGGATTTAGCTCAGCGGCGCCACCACTCGCCACAAACACAAGGTCCCAAATTCAATCCCCAGTACCCCCCCAAAAAGTCATCAAAGTTAAAGGTCACAAAGGGAGTAGTTTACATGATCTTCTAAATATCAATGTTCTAAAGTAAATGCATTATTCTTTTTTGGTACCGGGGATTGAACTCAGGTCCTTGCACTTGCAAGGCAGGCACTAGAACCGCTGAGCTAAATCCCGAGCCCAGTGCATTATTCTTTTAAGTGCGTACAATGGAATTTAAGTAACACAATTTGACGCCCACAGTTACCCATTTTTAAATACATAATTTTAATTATAGAAAATTTACAACACTCCTTCTTTAATTTCTTTCTACTTGCCCATTAGAGTTCATCCTAATGTAAAATTTTATTTGCACAAATATCTTTACTGATCATTTTATCACATCTCTTTGCAATAAAACACACATAATATTAAAATTGCTTTAAATGTTTCATGATTATTGGAGTTAAATTATTTAAATTTTTCTTGAGTTATCATTATAATTATTAACATACAACTGATCGAAACAACATAAATATATATTAACTTTCTGTTAAATAAGCATTAAAATAAATGCAATTTTGAGAAAAGGAACTACATCTCAATGAGGTGAAGAGAAATGGGTTGTTTTTCATTTATTTCAATTATTTCATCTATCTTTGGATAAAGGCTGCTGGCTTTTCCTAGAATAAGACAGAGTTTTTGATCTGTTGAGAATCAGGACCTGCACAGGCAGACATGCCCCCCTACATCTGCTCAGCACAGGACCAGAAGTACAGCAGGAGCACCACACAAAAAAAGAAGTAAAAGGCATCAAAATCTAAGACAAGGAGGAAAAAGTCTTATGTGCAGAGGACAAGATCCCATATGTATACAGCACTAAAGGCCCTACACACACCAAGAAAAAAACTGCTATAACTAAGGAATAAAGTTAGTACAATCAGAAAACACAAAATCAACACACAAAAACTAGTTTTGTTTCTGTGCACAAATAATGCTTATCTGGAAAACTAAACTAAGAAAATAATCCCATTAATGATAGCATCTAAAAGAATAAAACACCAAGAAATAAATGTAACCAAAAGCAAAATATCTTTACAATATAAATGACAGAACTTTGATTAAAGAGTTGAAGAAAACACAAACTAACAGACATCTTATGTTTGTGGATTGGAAAATTAATATTATTAAAATACCCATATGACCTAAAGAGATAAACTCATCCAACACAAACCCAATCAAAATTATAGAAACATTTTCACAAGAATCAAAAAAACTATTCTTAAATTTTCTTGGAAGCACAAAAGACTCCCAAGTCACCAGAGCAATCTTGAGAAACAAAAACAAAGTTTAATTTGTAAATTACATTATGAAGCATTCATAATAAAAACGGTATGGTATCAGTGTAAACACAGGCACAATGACCAATGGAACAGAAGTGAGCCCAGAAGTGACACATATATACTTGGTCTTTCATCCATGCACCTGTTGATGGCACCTAGGATGGTTCCGTGCCCCAGCTGCTGTCAGTAGCATCGCACCCCTCCTCACTGCCAGCGCCACCTCCGAAGCCTCCTCGACCCTAGCACAGATGTGGGCCATCCCAGACCTAGTCGACCCGACTCCCCTGGCCTGCGTCACACACTTGCCTCACTTACAGTCAGAACGACCCTCGGGAGCTCAGGTTGACCAGCAGACCACACCCCCTCACGGCCGCCCCACAGACCGAGGGGCCTGTGGACACCAGCTCGGTCACCTTCTCGTCGCTGAGGCAGAACACCCGACACCCACCCCTGAAAGGGGCAGAGGCTGATCTGGGCTCACGGCTCCAGTCCCTGGTCAGCTGGCTCCAAGCAGAGGCTGCAAGGCCGAAGGGCGAAGCAGAGGAGAGCGGCCAGCAAGGGCGGCCAGGAAGCAGAGAGGGACGGGAGGAGCTGGAAGGGAGATGCACCCGAACCCACTGGCGATGCCCCCCCTGCCCGCCACCCAATCATCTTCCAACAGCCCTGCCTCTGAGGGAGAGTGCCTGGGGACATCCAGACCCAGCCAGCAGGCGGCTCACTCGCCACAAGTCGCAGCATGGCCTGAGGCTCTGGCCGCCACGTCCTGAGGCCCAGTAGCCAGAAACGCTGGTGTCTGTGGCCAACGGCAGATGGGAGAGGTAGGGCCAGAGGGTGCAAATGCCACCTTTACCCTCACGGCAGAGCCGGCCCCACGACGCTGACGGCCACCAGCCCACATCTCCATCCCTCTCAGCTCGAGGCCCTTCCCACAGGAAAGGCTCAATTTCGCCTCAAGTCCACTGTGTGGAAATGCTCAACACACACATGGCCTCTTCTTCCTTGGGCCCCACTCGCGCCTCTGGTCCTTTTGAGCCTCTTTCAGTGGCACTGACTTCACTCTGCCCTGTGTGAAAGCTCTTTCTGAAGGGTACATACACCGCCTCCTACGCCATGCCATGTGCTGAGGGCACACAGTAGGCAGTAGGCAGACTCTTCAGCCGGACGGACGGAGGCCGCCTCCACACACTCAGGTGAGCCAGTGGGACAGCCGTGCACCTGCCCACCCCATTCCTACTTTCCTGACTCTGGCACAGTGGGAACGGAATGCTCGCCACAGATCTCTCCACTCAGAGCATAGGGGATCCGGCACAGCCTTCTCGGGACCCCGCACTGTGCGGCTCCTTCGCCCCGAGCAGTTTCCTCTGCACACGCCCCGGCCTTCTAGGTCGCAGCAGCAACCTGGATTTGCTTGGGGTGACAACACCTACAGAGGATGAGACACAGGAGGTCTGCAGGACAGCGCCCTGCCGACACCTGCCCGGTAGTTACCCTTCTGCCCACCACAGACGCAGGCCTGCCTCTGTGACCGTAATGGAAGCGTTCCTCAGGGGCAGAAGTGGATGTGTTTTCCCATCTGAACGCATCGTGGCAGTGAGTGGGTCTGTCCACCCAAGGGTGCGTGATGCACCGGCGTCTTGGCATAAGTGCCCCCACCTGGGCCTCTGCCAGCAAACCCCAGGCAGCCAGCGGCTTAGGAAACACTAAGGTGCTCCCAGCAGGTAGGACCCTAAGTAGGATCCAGACGGGGGGCTCCCACAAGCTGCCAGGCCCCACAGGAGGCAGGGGCAGAGCCGCAGTTCAGGACAGCTAGCGAGTGTCGCCCGTGACAGTGGGGCTGTCTGCGCCACAAGGAGCGGGTGCCCGGCCCACGAGACTCTCACTCTGTTCTGACTGTCCTGACACAGCCCGAGTGACTGTCACACGTGGGCTGCAGAAAGGACCTGCGGCGAAATCTTTCCACCTCCACACATTTCCAAATCTGGGTAACCTTCCCCGCCTGACCCCCAGAGGAGGGGCACGCGAACTTAAGTAATTGAAGACCGTGCATAATCAGAACACTCGTGCCCACGTGGCCTTGGGTGCCGGCACTGGACACTTGAGACATATTTGCATTTCGTATTTGGTCTCCTGCTGCTGTGGAATGTGCCCACGCCTTCTAAGCCCACACGGATTCATTTTTGACAAGAGGAAGTATTAGGATGCACTGCTGGTGAGGGAAACCAGAGTCTGGTTTGCAGGTGGATGTTCAAGTCTACCAGAGACACAAAGAGAGGGTGACCCCTGCACACCAGAGAGCCGCACCCAGATTCCTGTGGACGCCACTCAGTGTGCGGGAGGAACACGGTGTGTCACGCCCCGCAGCCCCTAAAACTGGTCAAGAAAATTCTTGGTCCTCCCCCCGACTCCGGCAGCTTTAAAATGAAAGGCCATTTGCTTTCCTGAAGAAGCTAAGCAGAGGAAGGGAGGTGAGTTCTGATCAATGAGCTGCATTTAAAGGCTTTCCATTCCAAGTCTGATGCCTGAGAGCTCTCGTAAATGAAGTTGCTATGCAGCAAGGCTGCGTCCTCTGTGCAGTCAGGGGGAGAAAAGCAAGAGAGAGGAACCAATTACCACAATGCGCGCACGGAAGCCCTCAGCCTGGGAGCGGATGGGGAGCGGGCGTGTGCGGCTGAAGACCCCTTGGCGGAGAGGGCAGAGGACAGGGACGGGGCAGGGGTGTCCAGCTCCACACGGTACCCCAGATGGCCTAGGAAAGAACGTGGGCGACTGCCAATGATGGCTCCTGCCAGGGGCCTGCACCCTCATCACCCCGCCGAGGGACGCTTCCATCCTGACCCTCGGACCAGTCCACGCATTTGCAGCAGACCTCACAGGTCCAATTCATAAGAATGCCTCTGCTTCCGATGGAGCCACAAATCCTGGGGTCCGGGGTTGCCCGCACAGACCCCATATGTCCACGTGTGCGAGGATGACTCCCGCACTCCAGGGACGCACAGGGTCCCTGCCCCGAGGTTCTGCGGCCTGACCTGTGCATCCGTGCAGCCATCCAGAGAGCCTCTGTGTCACTCCTGCCCCGTGTCTGGAGACCTGGATGTGAACGGGGCTCGGGAGGGTGTGGAGGCCTGGCGGAGCCTTGGAAGGGCTGTGCAGTCACTGCCACTCAACTCGTGTGCAACCCCCAGGACCCAGCTCCGGCGGGCCAGCCTTCTGGGCTCTCCATGGTGAGACCAGCAGGGAGCTCCCGCGGGGCCACTCCAGAGCAGTGACGGGGCCAAGCATCCGAGGACATCCTGGACATCGTGAGTTTTCTGATTACTGGTCTCCAAGCAGAGCTATCAACGCCAAGCAACAAAGGCGACTCTCTGCTCTGGCAAAGTAGAGCTTTGTGGGGTGCAGTTCCCAGGTCCCCTCCTTGGGCTCCTTGGGAAGTCAGTGTTGAAAGTCACGTGCCGCCACCTCCTCCTCCAGGACAGCACGGCCAAAGCGACAAGGACCCCAAGCCAGGCTGTCGGCCGAGGCTCTGGCAGTGACAGACCAGAGAGCGCGATTGGAAAGGGGTGCCACTCGGGACGCCACCCAGCGGGACACCTGCAGGGACGCTGACACACTGGCAAACACTGCAGGTGCCCGGACTGCTGCCTGGCCGCTGCCTGGCCCGAGAAACCCGTTCACCCAAAGGCTTTTCAATACTTTGCTCAGGGTCTGCCGCTCTGCTCCTTAATACAGAACCGAAAAGGTTCCGAGAGGACTGGCAGCCGCTCCACCTCCTCCAGGCTCCCCCAGGCCAGTGCCCCACCCAGCCACAGGGGCCCGGACCCGCAGAGAGCCCGCAGCGTTTCCTGCTCCCTGCCCAGGCCTGTGCATGCAGACGCTCGCCTGCCTCCTGCTCCTGCCTGGACCCAGCTAGCTCGCCCCGAGGACGCACGCTAGGGGAGCTCTTCTGGTCCATTCAGTTTGCTCATCTTGCCTCCACAAACAAGAATTACACATGTGAAAGTATACCCAAATAAACTAGGGTCTACGCTATTCAATAAGGTCAGAACTGTACCAATTACCTGGATATTGAAAGTCCTCCTAGATCTAAAAAAGAACAACTTTCAAAGAACTGCTAGTCTGTGAGGTACATCCTGAGCTAGAGCCTGCACGGGCACTTGTGTCACTGTCTCGCTCTGTGGGAGTCACGGCTTCAACATAAACCGAGTCACCTCCACCCTTGCACCATGGTGAGAGCGTCCCAGTTTCCCCCTCCGTAGCAGGCGGCCCCAGGGACCCCACAGAGGGGCTCCCTTGGCACTCAGCCTGGATTCCACAAAAGCGCCTCACTGTCTGAGCCCCACGCGCCTGCGATGCCGCTCTGCCCACTGTCTCACCTCCCTTCCACCCTCAGGCTCGGCTCTGGGCAGCTCAGGCACAGCCCCTCCATCCTGCCTGTGTGCCAGGCTGCACCAGAAGCCATGTACACCAAGGCTCCAGGCAGCTCCGTCCGATAAGGACCCAAGTCCAGAGACTCCCAGGCCTGGACACTGTGCCCAGCCTGTGCCAGCTCAGCCTAGTCCTCAGGTGGCAGGGAGTGACCCAGAAGGTGCGGGCAGCCTGGCGTGGTGCTCTCAGAACTCCAGAAGGAGAGCAGATGGAGCCATGACCTCAAATGAATATTCATAGAAGGAAAATCAATTACCGGCCGCCTGCGCCACCTGCCCTGCCGCCCGGCCTGGCCCGCAACTGCCCTGTAAGGGTGGGCACCCACCCAGGCACTGAGGCCAAGCCTAGGACCAGGCACATCCGCCCTGTAGAGACAGAGCACCCTGTGTCAGTGACCTTTAAAACACGAGCCAGTGCCACAGGAGACGTGACAGGGGACAGCAAACCTCCCCCCAGCTCCAGGGCCCTCCTGCCTCGTCCTCAGCCCTGGCTGAGCCCTGTGGCCAAGGAGCACTGAGCCTGGCTCCCTTCACCTCCTGCACTGGGTCAGATAGGCAGGGGTGAACCAGCTTTGGAGCCGGCCTGGTACCATGTACAGAAGGGACACAGGATTCACAAGCATCCAAGCCTCTCCAGCCACCTGCCAGGCGACAGCCGGAGACACAGGGCCTGCGTGGTCCAGGCCCCAACAGACTTCAGGAAGCCGAGAGGCCTTGAAGGATCTGGTGCATTCATAGTGTTCCTTGGCATTTGTTAGATTCAAATATCACAATCCTCCAGCAGACCCTCTATTTCCTCACCAGAGCTGGAACTCAGATAAGGTGCCAGCACCAATCTCTGGAGGACTCAGGCTCAGCACTTGTGCTTTGAAGAGGGTTTTGCACAGCGCCAGGCGTGAGTGCAGCCACAGCCAAGGGCAAGCCAGGCCCAGTGCCCCAGGTCTTGTTCCCACCACAAACCCCGCAGCCCTCAAAAGGCGCTCAGAGAGGGGGAGCCGGGCCCTGTGAGAGGAGCGCACAGTGCTTGAGTTCCACACTTCACACCCGGCCACCACCGCCTCCTCTGCTCCTGTTTCCCAGGCTGCTCAGCCAACTGTTTGAAAGCAGAAGGGAGACAGGAGGACTGTGGCCGATGGTGGCACCGGCCCACACCTCGGCTTCCCGTCAGTCCAGAGGGGAAGCAAGTTATTCTGATGAGCTGCTCCAGACGGGGCTACAGAACAAGCACTTTCGCCAAACCAGAACAGGGAGCAGCTGCTGGAGGCCCAGATGCTTCTTGCCTTTCAGAAGGGTCCCCACTGAGGGACCCCGCTGGCACCAGAAGGCTCTGCCACCCGGATTACACTCCTCACCCCCAGTTCCTCACCCAGAGAGCAACAGGGGCCACGCTGCCTCACCCCTCCCACTGCCCAGAGCTCCGTGGAGCCCAGGCACATTAGGGCAGGCAGGGGAGGGACCCCGAGCACCCTCCACGCTCCACCGCCACCCTCGAAGCCTGCAGTGTCTGTCAGACCCTCAGCTGCGGAAACCCCAGCTGTGAGGGAAGATGTGCAGATTTCTCAGGGAGCCTGGAGCTATGCAGGGGCCCGGGAGGGCGGGACCCCAAAGGAGGGGAGGGAGCGTGGGGACACAGCTTTCTGCCCAGTCTCCCACTTCACAGACACACTGCTGTGCCACAGGCCAGGCCTGGTGGCAGAGCCCCGCTGTGACACCAGAGGTGACCACATGGGAGGGAGACTTGCACGGCCTGCAAGAGAGCCTGGACCCGGGCCTTGGACATCAAGGTGATATCCTGGGTGCCCCACGGCTAAAGACTGGGGACCCAGCACCATGAGCCCAACAAGCCCCACGAGCCCCACGAGCCCCTTTCCCAGGGCCCAGGCAGAGGTGCCCGTCACAGGGGGTCTGAGGGTGGTGGGCCCCAGGCAAATGGGAGCAGCAGCACCTCCTGTCCTTCCCCTGCTGGCAGGTCTGTCCTGAGGGAACTCGAGGTACCCCATCACCCCCAGAGCTTTGACAATGCAAAGAGGCAACCCAAAGGAGGGCCTGCTTACAGGGAGGACAGCACCAAAGGCCATGGCCCCTGTGCACCCAGCCCAGCGTCCTGTTCTCCAGGCCCAAGGTCGGCCAGCCCTGCAACAGCGTCGCCTCTGGATTTACGGCCTGGCCGCCTTTCAAGCCTCTCTTGGCAGAGGCACAGTCCCGCAAGGTGGATGATGCTGGCTGCGTCTACAGGGAAGGGAAAGAAAATTAAGCCTGCACCCCCACGGGCCTGCGTGTTCCCCACCCACCCCTCCCGGCCTCTGCGGTTCCAAACGGGGGTCACAAGGTAGAAAGCGGTCGGTGTGCGGGATGAGGCGCGAGCCTCCAAACCTCCGCTGCCAGCTGTGTGACCTTGACCCTGGCCTTGCTAAACCTCAGGGGCTTCATCTGCAGAGGGGAAAGGAAGCGGCACAGCGCAGAAAGCTGACAAGAAGGGAAGGGACAAAGACAGGGTCTCGGAAGCATCCAGCGGAGTGCTACGGCCGTGGGAGAAGCTCCTCCCCGCCGCTTCTGCCCGTGAGCCCGAGCACGGCTGCTCTATGTGCAAAAGGGTTTTGCCACCAGGTGAGTCTGCAAAGCGCTTTGACACATTAAACCCAGGTCTTCTGGCCAGGGCTTCTAGCAGCCTTTAACCTGGCACAAGCGGCAGCCTCCAGATGGTGTGGTCCTCGGCGTCTTCCCAGGACACTGAGACCGCAGGTTGGCTGTCACGGGGCACGGTGCAGGGCAGGGTCCTCGTTTACCCCGACACCTTAACAAAAGGATGACCTAGCGATTAAATGTCACAACTCCTCAGAGGACTCTTTTCTAGAATCTGTAAATGGTCATTGCTTCCCTCTAGGAAAATCATCTCCAAAGAAGGGAACGCAAACCGATTTCCTTCCTCAACTCCTTCACCAAAGCTCTGCCTATCCCAGCCCTGCCCAGGGACGCGGCCTTCACATCCCGCTGAGGCGCAGGCACGTGCTTCTCGGGAAGAACCAACGCCAAGGACTACCGCGGACTCCTGAACCGCGGCACACTGGGCAGCTTCTTGTCTTTCACGCACCACCCAAGAACTGACCCTGAGCAGGAAGCCAGTTTGCAGCAGCGGAGGTCTTTCCAGGCATCTTACTAACTTGCACAGCCCTGGCAGAGGCAGGACTAATCGCCGGAACAGCTAAGCCAGAGCGCAAGGACCGCCAGAAGCGGCGGCTCCCGAGCTAGGGCTGCAGAGACGACTCCGCGGCCCTCGCGTGTCCTCTTCAGCTGTGGGACCTGGCAGTTGCCAACCAAGCCAGCACCGCCGGGCAGGGCGTTCGGTCTGCAGAGGAAGGGGACTGAAACGCGTGCCGGTCCTCCCACAGCCATCCGTCAGGCAGAGGGGCCACTGCAGACAGGGCGCCTAGGAAGCCCAGCCCAGCCCTGCCGCCTGCGGAGGAGAAGCGTCGCCCCTGCGCCCCACAACACCCTGCTGCCAAGGCAGACTCAGGGTCCTCGGCCCTCCATTCCCCGCAGCAGCGGCCCCTCTGCCTCTGCCTCCGCCTCCCGGGTGAAGCTGGGGGGCCTGAGACTGGGCAGCTGACCCACCTGTGCCCAGAAGCACGGCACACGGCCAGACATGGGACTGCAGCAGCGCCCTACTGCAGCCTCGTGAAGATGACTTCTCATTTACCAAGTGCTTTCGGCCACGCATTGTTATTTGTCTATAAGCTTACATATGCACATAAAAACATTTATATATTCTGTACAATTGCTTGTTTAATCCTCACAACAACAGGTGAACTAGGTGTGTCTCTTGCCCCATGTTACAGTGGAGAAAACCAAGTCTAAGAGGGGGCAGGGCATGTAGCTCCGTAGCACAGCACTGGCCTCACACGTGTGAGACCCTGGGCTCCACCCCAGCACCCCAAATACGGAAGTTCGAGTGCCAGGATTTAACCCTAGAGGACACAGGCTCACAACCCTGCCCTGCCACCACGGGGTTTACCCAGCACAGTGTGGGCCTCTGAGAGCAGCTGCAGTCACTGGTCATGGGCTGTCCCTCGTTGGACCATGGCCCCTTCAGTGTGGTGACCACAACTAAGCACTGTGCTACACGGTGGGATCCAAAATTACCCTGGACCTCTACTTTTTTTAATGTGTTACAGTAAAGGACTCTGCCTCAAAATCCTCCCCTCGCCTGTAAATGCGCAGCCCACCCTTCTTGCCACGTTCTGAAGCAGTTCTGGAAGACTTTTCTGAGTACTTTTAGTTGCTTTGTTGTGGCAGCCTTGATGTCCTGATTCAGTTCAGAATGTCCACCTTTCAAGGTCATTCTGACTTTGGGGAAGAGCCAGAAGTCTCCCTGGGACAGATCCAGGGAACAGGTAGATGGGACACAGCATCACGTTTTTATGAGATGCCTTTGCACTGAATGGCACTCGGAGGCAGCGTTTGGTATGTTTATCTCACTCCATGAAGACCCTCATGAAAGAGGACTCCAGAACTTCAGAAAGTGTGAGAACAACGGGATAGGTGTGTCAAAGTGGAGGGGATTACTCTCGGTGTCTCTTTTACTGTAATAATTTTTAACTCAAATATTCATCATGTATTTTGTTCACCCCTTGTATGTGTATATAAATGCACATCCACACACCCTGAGCACAGCACATGGCACATGACAACTACTTAATAACTGTTAATCATTACATTAATTACCTCCACTTATTCCTACTATAGTCCTATTTCATAGGTAAGAAATTCTGTATTCTTTTTGTTCATATTAGAGGTGTGATGTTTAAGCTTCACTGGCAGCTCCACTGGCTTCGGGATCCACCCAAGGCCTTGGGGAGCACACTGCTGGGTATGTCCGGTGATCCCCGCGCAGCCAGGCTTGCCTGGAGGAGCCCCCAGGTAGCCGGGGCATTCTCAGGACAGGCTCCAGCTGCCCTCACCTGCAGCCCCAGCACTGACCTGCACAGCCTCTGACGAATCCAGGTGCTCACAGGGCCCTCACCCTGCATGCTGAAGACTAAAACTCGAGCAGGGAAATCTGATCCCACACCAGGGAGTCTGCAGCCTGTGTCTATCCAGTGTTTGCGTTCTGTGACCCTGCTGCTCAAAATGCAGAGCTTCAGAGAGGAGTGGGTGGAGTGCGCCCGGCCCCCACTGGCCAGCAGTCTCCAGTCAGGACACCCCGGTGCTCATGGGACGCCACACTGGTCTCCCGCGCTGCAGGTGCCCAGACCCACGCTTCCCCGAAGCCCCCAGCTCCCCAGGGCCTGTATCTCTGCTCTGCACACCCAGCCCATTGGCCCCCTCACCCCTGCAATGGCGGGGGAGGGAGGAGGGACCACAGATGGGTGACGTCAGCGAAGGAGCCAGGCACAGATGAGTGAGGACTCAGGCTGACCCATCTGTGTCCTCTCCATGTCCCAGCTGTGAGTCGTGAGAGAAAGAAAGTGCACGAAGCTCCTGGAATGCAGGGCACAGCGCAACAGGGGAGGAGCCTCTGGGGACACAGGCAGTGCGACAGCAGCTTCACATTTCAGAGCCCAGGGAGCCCGTGCCCCACAGCTGCGCCCTAGGCAAGATTCAATGACTCCGAGGTCACTGGGACAAGGACTGGAGACCATGAGAGGATGCCAGCTTCAAACCAGTCACTGCAAGACCAGGGCAGCCCCATGTCTGGGCCAGAAGGTGCAGGAGGCCAACAGCAGGAAGCCTGGGTGGGGAAGATGGAGTCCCCAGCCAGAGGCATCAGTGAACTTCACAACGGGCACTAGGAGCCGGGTCCCCGCTGTTACACTGTGAACACATGCGGCTCCAGACAAAGACAAGCTCCATGTCCACGCGGAGGTTGCGTGCGTTTGGTGTCCCCAAAGCTTCCCTTATGGCTGAGCAGAATGCACAGGGCAGCACACGGCAGGTGCCGCAACAGCCAGCCTCCATCCCGCCTGCCTGGGCCCTGGGTCCTCCCCAGTGCTTAGTGCCAGGCCCCCTGCATGGGGCTCAGCTCCCACAGTGAGGGCACCATGCCTGCAGCCACCGTGTGCTACTCCTCGACAGCCAGCGGAGGAGCACAGGGCCCCAGCAGAGCAGGCACAGGAAAAACCCAGCAGGGATGGCGTGCTGGGAGCTGCACGCGCCACCTCTGCCCCTAGACCGGCTGGGTGCTCAGCCCTGGAGGCTGAAGTCCTCTCTCTGTCCACGCCCCAGCGCTAGGGACTCACCCCGAGCAACACAGCCCATTCCCTCCCAGGGCAGCGCTCTGGGCCTCGGGAACTCGAGATTTCCAAGGTCACAGTGCAGGGGAGGCAGAGCCACTCACCTCCCACTATCCCTCACAGCATGGCCAGCGCAGGGAGAAGGGCATAGTGACCAGCGTGCCCAGGCCAGGACCTCCCCACTGTCCCTCTCACACGGGAGAGAGCAGGGCGGTGCTGTGTGCCCTGTGGAAGGACAGGCAGGGTCCCCTTAGGTTAGGGCCAGCTTACTGCAGTCAGGAGCACGGCCAGGCCAGAGAGGTCCCCACACCCGAATCCCAGCCACCAGACCCCCCTGCCCACAGCCAGAGCCTCGCAGCAACTAGCTTCCCTCAGGATCCAGCAAGAAAAGGAGCAGCCCCGTCTCATTCCGCTGAAGGGTAGATCTGCTTCTACCGCCCCGGGCCAGCGGCGCCCTCGTGCGGTGACCTTGCGCCACCTAGCGGCCACCTGCGCAGCGGCCACCAGATCCTCCAGCCCGTGGTCACCGCGACAGTGACCGGATTGTCCTGTGACCCCAGAGGTTCGTGCGTCCCTCGACTTGCGAGATAGAGCTGCTGTGGCACTGGCTCATCTTACGTGTCACCGTGAGGGCGTGGCAGCCATGGTGCAGAAGAAGACGGCATGAGCCTCCCTCAAGGGGTCGCCCGCCCCAGGGCCATCACTGCCACGTGACGGGCGGGGTGCGCCCAGCTCAGCGGGCCAGGCAGCCCGGGCCCCACTGCCCACCCGGCAGAGGAGCAGGAACCGAGGCAGAGGCCCACAAGTCAGGCGGCCCAGGCGCACGCCCTGCTGCCCAGGGTGAGGCCAGCAGTTTCCATCCTGCCCTCGCAGGGCACTGGTCCCAAGCTCCCAGCTCCTCTCAGAGGTCCGAACAGGATGCCTCTGCCTGGACACCAGGATGGAGAGGCTGGCTGGGGCCCCTCTTATAAAATGGTGTTCCCAGGGACACGAGTCACCTGGAGTGAGAAGCACACAGGAGGAAGTGGGGTACGGGGCAGAGGAGGAGGGGAGAAGGGTAGGGTGAGGAGGCAGAGGAAGCCCAGCTGCCCCCACGCCAGCCTAACCGAGACGCTGGCAGGAGGCAGCAATCATGCACCAAGACCCTGTGGCCTCACCTTGATTTTCGCAGCCTGCCTCCAAAGAAACGTGCACACTTCCTGGCAGGAACTGAAGTTCAGGGACCTGATGTCACCGCTGCGTGCAGAACCGAACCAGGCTTTCTGGACTCCGGGCCAGAGCTTGGTCTTCCTGGCCGGGGACCACCCTCTCGGAAGGGGTCACACCAGCAGTCCTGGGTGTGGGCACAGCTTGGTACCATGCCCGGCCTCATCTGGGACACCCTCAAGAGGGTGACTGAGCCCTGGCCGTCCTACACCTTCTCATCCTCCGCCACGGGGGACGGGAGGGGACGCTGGTCCAGCAGGATGGGGTCCTCGGGGAAGGAGGAACGAGCTGCTGACACCGTGGGGCCTACCGCCCTGCGGCCGTGGCTCCCTGCTCCCGTTTCCTCCAAGCTGTGCAGGCCCAGACCTCCAATAAGGAGGCTCCTTATGCAAAGGGACAGCAGCCAATTCCAGACCAGAACCAGGGAAGACAGCAGGACACAGATTCACTGCCAATGTCCAACATCATGGGGGACACAGAAGGGTGCTAATTAATGGTGTTCAGTAATTCACTCGTGGAACAAAGAAGCCCATAAGGCCCTTGTAAGCACCAAAGTCAATGTGATACATCCTAGAATCGAGACTGGAGAATTTTTGGCTTGGTGGTGGCGGTGGCAGTAGTGGTACTGGGAATTGAACCCAGGGCCTTCACACAGCCATGTCCCCAGCCCTTTTTTATTTTTTATTTTGAGACAGGGTCTCACTAGGTTGTTAAATTGCCCAGGCTGGGATTGAACTTGAGGTTCTCCTGCCTTAGCCTCCCGGAGCACCGCCCTGCTCAGCTTGGAAGGTTTCTCAAGCCACGGCCATGACTTCATTTCTGCATTTCCCCTTCCAGTCCTTGACTATGAGCAAGTTACACGCAAGCCCGCGTGCCCTGTAATCACAAACACGTAACCGGGACTCGCTTTTTCAGTGTTCTCACACCGCGGGCATCCAGTCTCGACCTTCATGGTCTTCCTTGATCGGGGCGCGGGGGCTTCCAGGCCCAGACACAGATGGCTGCTCCACCAGCCCTGGGGAGCAGCCCGGCCTCGAGGTCAGCGCGCTGGCCTTGCAGCGTGGCCCTGGGGTGGCCCTGCTTTTTTGTAAACGTACATTTAAGTGAGGAGTGCGGACCCAGGCAGGCAGACGGTCGGGCCGTGTCGCCCAGGTAGGACTGACTCAAAACTGCGGCTATGGAAATGCAGCTGCAGCACCCTCGACGCGCTGTAGAAGGCACCGGAGAGAAAATGCTGGAAAATGCTGGAATCACTGC
>NW_022900923.1:1522604-1530524 GCF_012274545.1 Fukomys damarensis | reverse complement strand
GATTGCTGTTATGACTGCTTTCCACTGTAGTAAACAGGCTCACCTTGCCTTTGGTGGGCAGGGTCTGGGTTTGGCGCTGACCTGCGGACGGACCTGCAGTTGCGCCGCGTGGCCTGCGGGGCGCTGTCTAGCGCTGACCTCCCCGCAGGGCATGCCTCTGTCCCCACTGTCCAGCAGGACCTTGAGAGGTGGCCCCGGTCACCTGGGTCCGGGTCGTGGAAAGCTTGGAGTGGACGCAGAGCAGGCCGACCGCGCCGCTGGGGACCGTGTTATTGACAGAGTCGGAGCAGCAGCATCTCCACGGTGTCGTCACTGTTTCACAGTGTTTCCTAGATGTCCGATGGCCTGGATGCCTTGGGTCCTCCTGGTGGGTGCAGTCTCGGGGTCTCTGCCCCAGCCTGGTCACAAGGAAGCTCGCCTTGTCCCCACCCGGGCCTGCACAGGAGCATCCTCCCTGAGCTCGGGTCCGTGCTCCTTTCGGGCAGTGGACACCCCGCTAAGATGAAGCTGAGAACCCCAGCATCACCTGCACTCCAGGAGAGCCGGGGCAGGGCTTCTTCACCAGCCAGCTTCGAGGGCCTCACGTTCTTTGGACTGCTTTGCCGGGTCTGCAGCCAGGAGTGGGCTCAGAGAGCCTCGCAGAACAGGTGCCTTGTGCCAGAGACAGACTCATGATCAGGGCAGTGCCCAGACTCACTAACCCGAAGGGCCTTCCTGCAAAGCCCTCCCACTCCAAACACCAGGTGCAGCCTGAGGACCTGGCCGGCCTACTGGGCCACGAAAGAGCAGGATCAGCGAGCGAGCTGGGGCACCCTGGTCCCGGCTCCTGCAGCCGCAGCCGGGTCTCATCATTCCTTCCTGCCTTGCACGAGGCTCTGGTCTCTGAAGCGTGAGCTCTCCAGGTGCATGTGTTTGGCCTTCTAAACTCAACACCCTAGGCCGCCAGGGTTCACCCAGGTGAACCTATGGGGAGCCCAAAGTGGAGATCGCCCGGGAAGAAAGTGACACCAGCTCTCATCTGGAGAGATCCACAAGTTTACAGACAGAGCTGTGTGTAGGCGCTTGGGTGAGAGATGGCCCAGAAGTAAAGCTCCCCCGCGGAGAAGGAACAAGAGCAGGGCTGAGGTGGCGCTGCGCATAGGAGGCGGTGGATGAGCTTGAGCGGGGACCTGATGGACACAGCCCTCGCTGGACTGCACTCTGGGGACAGCCCTGTCCCAGCCCCCCAGAAGGCAGAGAGGCTCCTTTCTTGGAGCCACGCCTCTCCCCCAGTCCGCTCTTGTCTGAGCAATGGGGACTGAGTTCCTCCACCCCATCACCAGCTGCACTCCCCACGCCCTCTCTCCGAAGTTTATTTACACTGAGCAGGGTCATACGCTGTCAACTTCATGGGAGAAAATGACAGTTGCAATGTAAAAACCTAGAACAGCTCCTGTCTGCTCAAGCAATACCCACGGCCCCTCCGAGTTGATCTCTGTGTGCCAGCTGTCAACAATCAGTGCTATGCCCCAGCAGTGGGTGGCGCAGAGTCCTGACTTATCTAAAAAGACACTAGGAGGCTGAGGCAGGAGGACTGCAAGTTCAAGCCTAGCCTGGGCAACTTGGAGACTTAGGAAGACTGCCTCAATTGAAAAGGGGTGGAGTACAGCTCTGTGGGAAGCCAGCCATGGCCCACTGGCTTTTTGAAAGATAGCATTTGTTCCTTGTTAAGGACTGCACGTGTTAAACTTGTTTTTGACCCTGCACGGGAGAAACTCCGACAGCCAAAGATCCGTAGGAGTCAGGTGCTTCCTGTTAAAGATCTGACGTTATCTGTAGGAGTCAGGTGTTGTAACTCCATTTTGTTAAGTTCCTCCACCTATTTGGGAATCATGATTATTAGATGCAAGTGTTGTTAATTTGTTTTTCTTGAGCCTGCTTTCTCTTTCCCGTGTGAACCCTCGTCCCCGTGGAGCAGGTGTTGAGGTTACTATGGTAATCCTAGCCCATAATAGTTTGGTCTTTTCCTTTAAAAGGCTGATGCCTGCCTGCAATAAACGTCGCCTTGATCAGACTCTTGTCTTAGCGTCCTTCCTTTCTCTCTGCCCCATCTCCACCCCGCTGCTCTTTCAGGTTTGAGACGCTGCTGGACAGTGCTCTGCGTCGCTGGCTCGCGACACAGCTCAGCATGAAGGCCCAGGTTCAATTCCAATATCAAATAAATAAATGGAATGCCACCCTGATCTGAAATGCCTCGGTGAAAAGGATCTGCAGGAGCGGAGATGTGAATGTGTCTGTGCACCAACACAGAAGCTCGCCACTCGGGAAATGGCTCAGCCCCAGCCCTCACCCAGTGGCCACCCAGAACTCAGGCAAGGATGCTGGACACATTTGCCAGCCACTCTGGTTTTCCAAAATGGCTGTTTCCTCCTGCAAGGAGCCTGCAGGCAGCCACAGGGCCAGCTCCAGGGCCTCGCCTGGCACCTGCCCCGGGGTGCACGCCTGGGACCCCCTCAGCCCGCAGCACCCAGGCTCCACGGCATCCCCCAGGCACGAGGTCTCTCCACTCACCTGGTGTTTGGAGTTCACAAAGACTTGCTTCTACCAAAAATACTTGAATTTTCCAAAATGCCCTCTGCTCCTTTGAAACACTCATCTCAAACTATCTACTCATTAGCTGGCAGATAGGAAAGGGCCTGGCTGACCAGACCCTATTATGCTCCACTCTGGGAAAGACCCAGGGTAGATCCCAGCCTCGGGATGCAGGTGCCAGGGGATGGGGGCGCTGCAGGCTCTGCACCCAGAGACCCCGGATCAGAAGGTCCCTGGAGAGGTCACTGTCTCACCTCCCTGCATCTGAGTATGGTTGCATCCACTGCCAAATACCAAAAGTATGTGAAGGAAGATAGAATTACAACTTGAAAATTTAATCTTTCCAAAGAACTTCTATAAAGGTGAAATTAAAATTCAACCCTCTGATTATAAGATTTTTGGAAATGTGTTAGCGCCGAGTGACCCCCTTTTCCCACCCCTGTCACACACTAGCACTTGCTCCAGGGACCCCTCAACCTGTGTCCACTGTAACCACCAACCTAGCGGCTTACACACCCTTTCTGGGGTCAGGAAAGAGCCCGTCAGAAAGGCCCCCCTCCTGCCAAGCCTGGGGCGAGCTCTCCCCACCCACTCTTGTGGCCCTCTCTTGGCACTGCCATCTTCCTGTAACAGAGGCGCGGGAAGCCGTGGAGGGAGCTCGCCCATCTCGCCACAGTCCAAGGGTTGGAAAGCACAGAGCAAACCAGGTGCCCTTACCGTCCAGCCAGGATGGATGGGCTGGCATCACAGGCCACCTCCCGCCCGCGCAGTGAGCGTCAGTCACAGAGGACGGAGGAGAAGGAGGGCATTCGGGGCAGCACTGGGGCCTGGTGAGAAATGGCGCAGCGACTGCTATCACAGCAGAAGCAGCGCTGCTCACGCTGATGGCGCTGCCGGGCCGGGGCTGTCTGTGCACTGTGAGCAGGCGCCTGGAACCCCAGGCTGTCCTCACCTGCCTCGTCCTCCACAATTGAGATGATGAACCTGCTGTGGCCGCTGATCAGCCCTGGGAAGGCACAGGGCGCAGTGTTACCCAGGCAGATGTCCTGCTAATCCATCTCTGGGTTTTCCTACCTTCCTGCAAAGCCATAAGCCAACTAGATGAACAATAAAACCTTGTGTTTTAGTCTCCGCATTTACACCTGGAAGACGATTTCTCTGCCTAGAATCAGGGATCCTTGAGTAGTGGGGCAGAGCAGAGGTCAGTGATCAGACCCCCAGCAACCAAGCTGCTGACCCCACGCCCTGCAGGGAAGCTGCTTCCTGAGGCAGTAGGAGTCCAGGGCCACGCTCCAAAAGCACTCTTATTAGCTGTGTGCCCTTGGCTAGCCACTCAACATCTCTGAGCCTCCGTTTCCTCATTTGTAGAATGGGCAAGAGTGATGTACTTGTCAGAGGGCAGAGCTGCAAAGGTGAAGTAGAGTGAGATCCACAGAGATGTCACCCATCCCGGGGATTCTGATGTCTACACCCCAACTACGAATCATTGGGAATCAACCATGCTATATGTACAGTCAGGTCTGTGGGGACAAACATAATGATAAATGAAACCTGAACGACCTAATAAGTGACAATAAAGGACCTCGACAATTACTAACTGTACATCGTTATAATCAAGAACCAAAGCGTGAAAACACCTACGTCCTTCCTACTATGGTGAAGAGAGAGTACTAGATTCACGCTAACACCTTAGTCAAAACCTACACAAGACAGAGCAAGAGTAGTTTAAAAGACGTCGAAGAGGGGCTGGGGATTTAGCTCAGTGGTTCCACCACCTGCCTCACAAGTGCAAGGTCCGCAGTTCAATCCCTGGCACCAAACAATTAATTAATAATTAATTAAAGGACATCACAGACCAGGAAGTGTAGGGTGTGCTCCCTGAGAGATGGCCATGAACCAGAGAGTCCTAAGATTGCTCCCAGCCAGGGAGGGGAGACACAGGCAGTGGCCAGCAGGGTCCCAGAGTCCACAGCACAGAGCTGAGTCCAGGGAGATCAAGGTGCGAAGCATTTGCAGGACAGATGCCAGGAAAAGATGACACAGAGGATGAAGTCCAGAGAGCTGCCAAGCTCCGCAAATATACACCCACGTACCCTGCCCCAGACACGAGAGGAAACCCCAACACCAGGAGAGAAACAGAGGCGAAAAATCCCTGTGGAATCCCAGGGCACTGAGGGTCCTCAGTAAGTCTCATCCCATGAGTGAGGGACAGAGAAGCAAGGTCACCTCTTCAGTCCTGCTCCGTAAGTATTAACAGCAAGACTGGGAAGGGCCAACCTGTTTCCAAGTAATCCAGCTTTGTCTAGAAACACCAAAAAGTCTAGCACCTACAAAGTTAAATGAATAGTTCCTGGCATCCAATTAAAAATTAGTAGGCAAGTGAAGGAGGAAGAAAATATAACACAATATAAAGAATAAAATCAATCCAACAAAACTGTCACAGCACTGGAACAGGCATTAAAGTTAGCACACAAAAACATTAACTTAGTGATTATGATGATATCCCATATGCTCAGAAAGTTAAGTAGACATATAGGAGATATTAAAAAAAAGACCAAAATCACATTTCTAAAAATAACAAATATGATTGAGAATTGAAAACAAAAAGCCACTGGATGGGATGAATGGCTGGTGAGACACTACAGAAGAAAGACACACTTTAATTAGATAAAAATTCAAGTACCACATATCAAAATGCATGTGATGCTCTCAAAGCAGTACTTAGGGTGAAATTTATAGCAGTAAACACAGAGATTTAAAAAATGAAAGCTCTCAGATCAATGAATGACCTCAGTTTCCACCTTCAAATGCTACAACTAGAACAAACCAAACCTAACACAAGAAAAAGGAAGGAATGGAGTATAAATCGATGACACAGGAAAAGGAAAAAGAAAAGAAAAAATATCAGTGAACTCAACAGCTGGTACTTACAGAAGATCAACAAAACTGATTGGAACAAAATGAGAGAGAACAGTATTTAGAGTAGGATGAGTAACAGTAACATAATCATAGTTTCTGTATCTACTGAAAAGACAATAAGGTAATATTATGAACTAATCGATACCAGTAAGTTTGGCAATTTAGACCAGTTGGACAAACTCCTTGAAAGACACAGACTATGGAGGCTCACTCAGGAGGAAATAGATAAATGAGATAGCTTATATCTACAAAATAAATTGAATTTAGAGAAGAATACCTCAGGCTCAGTTGGCTTTCCTTGGAAAGAACACAGAAGATGGGGATTCCACACACTTTACCCAAACTCCCCTAGATGCTGGAGGAGGAGGAGGAGATGCACTGCTCTCCTTGTTCTCTGAAGTCCACAGCACCCAGATGCCAAGGTCTGACAAAGACATTGCAAGAGAGGAAAACTCCAGCCCATGATCCTTTCATCAACACAGATGCAAAATATTCCAAACATCATCTAGCAAAAGCAAATTCTACAATATGTGAAAAGGTTAGTACATCCTAACCAGAAATACAAGATTTCTTTAACAAAATAAAGCTATTAAATTCACCAAAATGAAAAAAAGAAAACCCCACATGATTTTTCTAAATAGATGCAAAAAAGCATTTGACAAAATCCAACATCCATAGCTAATACAAACTCTCAGAGTCTAGGAATAGAAAGAAACTTATCCTGATACAGACCACATTCAAAACATATAGCTAACATTGTATTTATTGGTAAAAAATAGAATGTTTTCCCCCTTATATTCAGCACTGTATTGGATATTTACACTGAAGCAAAAAATAAAGAATAAAAATCATAAAAAGGCCTTCCAATTTGGGGAGAGAAAATTATCTATATTTACAGATAAAATGGTATTTTACCTTGAAAATTCAATAGAATCTAAAAGCTACAAGAACTTGTAGAGTAGCCCATCACAAATTCAATATGTAATAAAAATGTGTATATTATAAACTAACAGTCAAAAACTGAAACTTAACAGACATTTACACTATGCAGTGAATATTATGAAATATCTGGATATGCACGAATCTATAGGGAAATCTATGAAACCTTGTAGTGGTTTTATTCACAACTTTCACAAACTAGAGCTGAACCAAATGGACCCTCGGCACCCTGCACGGAGTCCTACTAACCACACTAAAAATTCTAAACTCCTCTCTGAAAGTTACCCTGGGAGACTGTAACCCTAACTGCCAAAGGTTGCTGTGTCCGTTATGTATAGGACAGGAAACGAAATACGCCTCTCGTTGGCCCCAATGGAGGGAAACACCATCTTGCAGAAAGAGGCTTGGGTCTGACTCAGCCTCAGCCAAACCCCTGCAGCAGGGCTCCCCCTAAGAGCTTCTTGCATCCCGCTTACTTGTTTTGAACACTCCCAAACTTGCCAAAGGGGCCCCCGGGCTGCCCTCCGTCCCCAGTGAATATGTACAGATGGCTGTCCAGGCCAAAGAGCAGCTGTCCGCCATTGTGATTGGAGGCCAGCTCTTCTATCTCCAAGATGATCCTGGGAGAGAAAGTGAAACAGGCATAGGTTGGACTCGGCCACAGCCGCCCTCTGGGGACACTGACAGGGACAGTCCAAGCCTGAGCTCGGCTTCAGCACCCCGAGGACTGCAACACAGGCGGCTTGGCGCTCTGGTCGCCTGGCTTCACGACGGAACTCCTTCCTGGACCACTTCTCCCCAACACCGACTTCAGGAGGGGAGAGCGCTGGGGAGCGCCCACCCCACCCTCCACCCCTCAGCGGGGTTAGTCGCTCGCCCTGCCCTTCCTTAGCCTCTGCCGGAGAGGAGGCCAGGAGGGAGAGGGAAAGGCAGGCGGCAGAGCCCTCACCTGGCTGGCGGCACAGCTCTGGCCTGGTGCTGCAGTTCCTGCAGGATGGGGAGCCCCACAGCAAGGCACAGGCTCTGGGGTGGAAGGGCCACCCCGCAGCGCGACCCCACTCACTGACATCATCTGGGATCTTTCTCAAGCCCTACGCCGGCCTTGCTCACCTCTGAGAGATGAGCAGCTCGCTCTGATGGGGCGCTGTGGGGGTGACTGCACCCCAAGAGACTACCCTGGGGGTGGGGTTAGACGGTGACTCGTAGGCAGCATTTCTCTACGGAGTGATGGAAATTCTCTAAAATCGCAATGGCTGCACAACTCTGAACGAATTAAAAACCACTGAACTGCAGCGAAGGGGTGGGTTCTAAGAGCTGCGCACGTCGATCAGCAGCGACGCCCTCCTGCTCATTAGAAGGCCGCGCTGAGGATCCTGAGCTCCTTCCGCCCCCGGGGGCGTTGACCAGGGCTGACCCGGGCTGACAGGGACCGACCCGGACCGACCGGGGCTGACCGGGACCCTCTCCGAGCGTGCGCTCGGCCGCAGCTGC
>NW_022900923.1:1500006-1522178 GCF_012274545.1 Fukomys damarensis | reverse complement strand
CGGCTCGGCGTGGGCCGGGCCAGCCGGGAGTCTGGAGGCCTGGCTGCCCGCTACTGGCAGATCCTGGTCCCTCCTCCCCTCAGACCCAATTCTCTACCCAGTTAATGCTGCTGAGGGACAGGAAAAGGCCAAGAGCTCGCCATGCACTATTCCATCTTAGCGTTCGGCTCACCCCTCACACTTGAATCTCAAATGAATTTATTAAAGGAAGATGATATCAAATTTGACTGTTGGGCTGGAGATTTAGCCCAGTGGCTCCGCTGCCTGCTTCACAAGCACAAGGTCCCCGATACCAAAAACAAAAACCAAAACAAACATTTCTAGTGTTTCCTTTTTTTTTTTTTTTTTTTTTGGTACTGGGATTGAACTCTGGTCCTTGCACTTGCAAGGCAGGCGGTGGAACCACGGACTAAATCCCCAGCCTTGAATGTTTCCCTTCTTATAAATTGCAGGTCTGCAGGACTGTATTTCTTTATACAAATATGAGGCAATGTGGCACAAATGCCATATTTGCTAAGCTCAGATTTTGGATAGATGGTGTTAGTCCATTTTCTGTGCTTTGCCTTATGTTTGAAATACTTAACAATTAATACATCACACCAAGTTTAGGTGTCTAGTGATTTCTTCATATGCTTGTTAAACGTGTGTGTGTGCTTAAGATGTGCACAGCTCTACTCGGGATTGAGCTTCTCAGCAGCACAGCTGCTCTTGATGCCCTTGCCTTGCATTCTCATACACAGGATGGTGGCCCGAGGAGTCTCTGCTAGGAGGACTTCCCGAGACTACAGCAACCTGTACGAGAGAAGGCAGACAAAAGCAGCTCGCCATAGCAATGTGAGAGGCAGCTGAGATTTGGAAAGTAGGAAAGGCCAGCTGAAAGGGTAGAGCTCGAGGTGCTGGAGCAGAGGTGAGCCTGCAGCCTGGGGTTCTGATCAGAACAGTCCCCAGCCAGGTCCTGGGCAGCCAGACTCCCCACCCTGAGCTGTTGCTTCACTGGGGACCAGCAGTGGTTCTGGGACCTTGAGCTCCCAACTGCAGCTTTCCGAGCAGCTCTGTGTCACCAGCAGAGGGAGAGGAGCCCAGGTGCCCAGAGGTCTCCTTGGCTACCAGACCTGCCCAGGACGGTGGCCTCACTGACACCTCCACTGGTGCCGAGTGGGAAGGGAGGAAGGGAAGATGGGAGGAAAGCTGGGAGCTGGGCACTCTTGCTGCCACCCACTCGCTCAGCAATGAGCAGGTGCACCATGCCTTAGGGTACGAAAGCCCAACCAGGAGTCTCCACTGCGTGGCAACCAGAGCCTCTCCTGCACCAGGCTCCTCTGTCTGCAGACGGAGGGGCTGGAAGGGCTCAGAGCCTCTACCCATGCTCCTGACACTGAAGCTCAGAAAACCATCTGTCCCAGCCTGGCCCGTGCTAGACTATTCTTCCTGTTCCATACACTACACTGCTCTGTACTAACGAGAGCCGAATCCAATTCAATGGTGAGGTTGAGTGGACTTACGGGGAAATTTGGCTCAGTTTTCACCCAGTTCAGTGTGCAACCAAATCATGGAAAGAATTGAGTTCATGAGCCAAGGTGCCCCTGCATATACCAGGGGTAGCAAGTCTACAGCACAGGTGCTGCAGCCAGATGCTGTCACTGAAAGCTCCCAAAGGCTTACCATCACTGACACATGCTTTTCTCTGCGATTATATTTCCCTACTCTACTCCGCTGTGCTGTGCTGTGCACTGTACTCACCATGCTGTACCTCACATGCATGCTGTGCTAGGCCACACTTTACTGTGCTGTGCTGTATATTACACCTTCTACTGCCATGCTGTGCTGCATACATCACTGTCACACTGGACCTCATTGTCCTGCACTGTGCTCTGCTCCACTGTGCACCATACTGTATTATCCTGGGTACTGTTCTACAATATGCCACACACTATGCCTCTCCTCACAGGACTGGCTTGGGACATGCTGTGACTGATCCGAAGGTCCTGAGGCCTGGACTCCGAGTGTGGAGATTTGTGTGCAGGACCACCGGCCTCAGGCGAGTCATCTGAAACTCCTGATTGTGGTGAGCTGGAGTCCCAGTTCCTGCCCACAGAATGTGGGCCGGGCCCCACCTCGATGCAGGAAGGAAAGGGGCCTTGTGGATTTGAACAAAAGACACAAGACAGGTTGGCTGCTAAGTTAGTCTCATTCCCCAATCCCTGACGCAGGAGAGCTGCTCATTGTTGCTGACAGGAGGTGAACAGGGCCTCTCCTGGGAGGGGCAGCCGTCTGGTGCTGCTGGTGGAAGTCTGGCCCTACCCTGGTTGGTTCTTCCAGTCACTCTCCAGGGAGCAGTGGAGGGGACAGCACAGGCGCCGGGCAGGGCCAGCCGGCTGACTGGTCTGCGCCAGGCTCCAGGATCCCAGTGAGCTCCACAGGGAGTTGGGGTGGCCAGCCACTCTGGACCTTGGCAGAGGGAGGTATGATGAGATGAGGGCCAGACCAGCCAGGACCCCGACCCACAGCCAAGCACCCTGACAACCCTGCACTCCCCAAGTCTATGCCACATTCTCCACCGGGCTCGGCCACGACCCCCCCAGGGCTGTGGCTTTTGATCCCATAGAAGCAGAAACTGTGAGTCACTGTTCCTAGGTAGCTCCTCGGCCCTGCAACGCAATGCCAGGCAGACGAAACCCTGGGAGGGACCCCAAGCCCTGGTGCGCCCCGTCACACCAGAGACACTGGGTGCTGAGCACCCAAGGGCAAGCCTGGACCCCAGGGCTGCCCACCCTCCCTACACAGCCATGAAGACCTCAGGAGTACATGCAGTGCCTCCTCCTGGCTGTCTCGGCCCACATGCACAGGATGTCTTCAAGGTGCCCTCCGCACAGCGCATGGCCCTGAGGGGCGAGTCGTGCAACGTGTCCCAGGGCTGCCTGGCAGTGTGGCGGTCCTCGCACCCATCACAGCACCCGAAGGCCCTGTGGTCAGAGCAGAATGTGAGGTGCACAGGAGTGGGGCCCATAACCCAGGCACTGGGATTGTCCCCGCAGCAAGCCCCCCTGGCCCAGCAAGAGCGTAAGGCAGACACAGGAGACACCAGGGAGGAGCGGGGGCCCAGCAACCCCAGGCACCTTGCAGGCTGGAGGCAGCCTCGGAGGCAGCAGCCTTTGCTTGGTTGGTGCCCTGCTCTGCCCAGGACTCCTCACTCCTCCCACCCCACCCATCTCCTGCCTTCCCGCTGCCACCAGCCCCACCCCATGTGTGCTGCAGTGGCTCTGGGCAGTGTCCTTTAGGAAGCTGGCATGAGTCCCAGCCAGCGCTGAGTCCTGGGGGTGCCCAGCTGCTAGGCTGGAAGGGGGAGTTGCTGGAATCCCTGACAATGGCCCAGGGCTCTTGTCAGGAGGGGGGCGTCCATGTTACTGGGTTCACAGGCTGAGGTCCCAGGACTGTTGCCAGTCCCCGACCACAGACTGGGCAGCACACCCAAGGGGACAGCAGGAGGCAGGGCACACTGCAGTACTGGCACAGGAAGGGCCTGTGGATGGAGGCCGGGGCTCTGCTCATGGCTCCCATGTCTACAGCAAGGGGCAGGGCAAGGAGAGAGGTGCAGGTGAAGGAGACAGTGTCTTAGTTGTGCTGCTGAGAAATTCCTGGCCCCGGACAACACATAGATAATGGACATTTCGCTCTCACTGCCCAGTACAGCGAGGAGTCCAGGATCCAGGGCCCCAGGCTGGGTGCCTGTGAGGCCTGTTCGTCAATGGCAACTTGTGGCTGCGTACTCAGGCTGCAAGGGACAGACTGAGACAAACCCCAGCCCCCTGATGGCCCTACTGCTCCCAAGGGCTTGTCAGGGAAAGGCTGGAAGTGGAGTTCGCGGAATGAATGTGTGCCAAGTGACACTGGCTCACGCGCCCTCCTGCAGGGAGGCCGACATCTCCTGCGAAAGGAGTATATAGAGATAGCTGTTACACACACACACGCACACACAAACCAACCCCTCCCAGGCTCCTGCCAAGGCTGGGAACTTCCAACCACGCAAGCCTGTTGGCCCAAGCCACTTCTGTCAGCACACAGCACTTAAGAAACTGACAAACTGAGTACGCTGTTGGCTTTTCTCTCTCGCTTGCCGAGGGCTCCATGTCCTACAAGATCCTTCCCTCAGAAGACTCCCTTCCATCTCTCCATCTCTGGTGCTCTCCCTTGCTTAGCATGGCAGTGTGTTTATTACTGGACTATGCTCATATTTGCTGTACTTTTACAAGGAACGTATTTTCGTCTACATAAAATCAGGATATGGCTCTCCTCTTGGTGTGGAGCCAAACTTCAACTTCCGTGGCCACACATTTGTGGCTCCATCCTGGTACAAGGCTCCCCTCATCTCTGTGGGGGCTGAGACTGAACCAAACGCTCCTGGTGCTAAGCGAGCGCTCGCCCCCTCTACGGAGCTGCACGCCAGGCTCTCCTTGGGGTCCATAGCACCCCCAAGGCCACGTATTAAAGCCTGGACTCCTGGGTGCTGTAGAGAGATGTTAGGAGGCAGAGGTTAGTGGAGGAAGTGAAGTCACTGGGGCTGTGGCCCCAACCAGACAGGGGCCCCATGAGGTCATCCACGCCCCGCCAGGACACGGTGATGTGATTGATGTCAGAGCCAGACACCTGACATAAAAATCCCAGGAAAGGAAGCTTTGCTGAAAACCAAGAGCCACGCCCACTCAGTTCTCTCCCACTTCCGTTCCAGGTCATCGGGACTGAGGCCTGCTGTACAGCTTTGTTCTGAAGGTTCTGGGGAGGACATGAGGCTTGGCCTGTGCTGGCGTGCTGCCCACGCTCCCTGGGATCACATTCCCATCCCGCTGCCCTGTTCGCGCTGCATGCTGGTGTGGGTCCCTCGGGCACTGGGGAACTCGGACTTGCTTCAAGTGTGTGGTACAAGGCTGGATACATCTTCGCTGACAGACATTTTACTTAAAAGTATAAAGTAATATTGAGATATGAATTTTTAACAAGGCATAACCCATCCCCTAATTTTCTTGCAGATGATTTAAAATCAGTAGGAATATAAACCCATGAAACTCTGGTTTGCATTCTTGCTTCCAAGAGGAGGGGAGCTGCGTGAGTTTTAGCGCGTGTGCTAGGCTCGCCCTGGCCGACAGCCAGTCCAGCCAGAGCCACCTCAGACAGACTCGGTCCTCCTTGGCCAGCAGCCTGTCCTGAGTCCCTGTCTTTCCAAGCCTCCTCCAGAACTCACCAATATTCTTCATGGTGGTAAATCTAATGTGAGCCAGTGAGAATCTAAAGGAGAACACAAATTCATTTTGCAGCAGTACACATTATATATTTTATTACACAAGAGCATGGGGCAAGTTACCTGCAAACAATAACTGCTGTACAGCTATTGATTAAATCATTTTTTTCATCTGAAGATCATTCCTTTAAAAATAGTACATTTAACACTACAAAAGAGAAAAAAATATATGTTTACAAAGAGCAAAGGCAATGAGCTATTTTTCAGCTTTAGTTGACAAAATACTGCAGTATAAAAAGTACAAAAATAATGTTTATAGTCAGATAACCTTCTTGTAAAACATCAAATAAATATATTCAGTAAATATCTACTGAGCTACCACTCTGTGACTACAAGTGGGAAATAACTGAAATTTAATATCATACTGGTGGTTTTACAATGCTGTATTTCTTCACTGATTTCTTCATCAGCTTAATTTTCTTCTTTACACCTTGATGATCTTGTTTTAAAATATATCGAAAATACCTACAACCTAAAAAAAAAAGCAAAACGTTTCAATACTCATTGGCTGTTTACGTCTATTCCATTTTTTAAAAAGTGTCCTTCCACTTCAGCCTACTAACGACTGAAAATGATTTATCAGTACTGTCTACACCCATGGCCTCTCCCAGGGCTAGACTGGGGGGTGTAGCACTTCCTATGCACAGAGGCACTTCCTTCCGGTCAATCATAACAAAGGCGCGTACTTTGGTTTCCATTCTGCCCCTCAGTGCTTCTCCGTGGTCACGGACAAGGTTCCTTTCTTCACTTCCGGACACATTTTGTGGCAGTTTCATTTCTGCACTGGATACCCTTCAGTATTTCAATGGCACAGACCAGATAAGTTTTATTGAACTAAATATTCCACTTTAAAAACATCAATCTCCTCTTTAAAAAGACTTTCTGGTAACTCAGTAGGAGGTAAGGCTTTGTTTTGTATATTAAAGGGAGAAAATGTTTCCTCCTTATAGGAATAGATAAGTAAACACAACAGAGTATTAAAAAGCAAGGAGGTCACTAAAGGACATTTCTGTACTTTTAGTAAAGTAGCCCCAGTAAACTCTCCACCCAGAGAGGCCCAGTGGCCGCCACTCACGGTGAGGATGGTCAGATTTTGTAATTCATCATCTGCCAAAACCTACCTCAAGATAAACTGAACACAAAAATACGCACCTTTTCCTAACAGCATTCCAGCTATCAGTGCTTTCTCGTAAGCCAAATCTTTATCTTCCTTCCAGTCACTTTTTGCCCAAAAGTAGCTGAAGTGGAAGGCTGGCCACCAGTTCCTCCTGGACTTCCACTCTTCCTGGACCCACGCAAGATGATTCCTGGAAAAGAAAAGAGTCAAAGGGGAACTCAGAGATGAGGACAAATCTGTCCTGCCAGAATCGGACTTTACTGGAACTCAGGAAAAGATGAGAGATGTTTCCAAGGTAACCTAGGACGGCTTCCATTGACAACAGATTTCCCAACCAACTCAAATGGACATAAAATGAACTAAAATTTAATCCTGTGACAGTCTTTCCTCTCATACACAAGATGAGAGTAAGAGCCACTCCTTTTCTTTACTCTAAATGTGGCTCTAATGATATTACGATCACAGGTGCAGTTTTGTTTTGAGACAAGGTCTCACTGTGTAGGCCAGGCTGGTATCAAAATCAGTGATCATCTTGCCTCAGCCGCCCAAGTACTGGGATTACAGATATGCGCCACCATGCCTGGTTGAGGTACAGTTTTAAATACTCAACTCATTAGAGACAAGCATGACACATTTTCATAGCACAAACTGTCTGGATAGAATTTTTTATGGGTTGTGTTTTCTAGCTTCGGATGTACTCAGAAGAAAATAACTGAAGACAAGGCTAAGAAAGCCAATGACATAAGTAAAAAAACTTCTTAAGAAAATTGCTATTAGCTAAAACATGCGGAAATTTTGGTTTGTTTTTTTTGTTTGTTTGTTTTTTTGAGACAGGGTCACACTATGTAGTTGAGACTGACCTGGAACTCACTATGTAGCCCAGGCTGGTCTCGAACTCACTTCGATCTTCCTGCCTCGGCCTCCCGAGTGCTGGGATTACAGGCGTGAGCCACCACGCCCGGCACATGGGGAAATTTTGATTCAGGAATAAATGTGTGTCTCCTACTTACTGCATTAAAATCTGTCTCAGATAGCTTGCCAAATGTTTCCAAGCAGTTATGTTCCTTGTGCATCCAGCAAAATCCAGGAGCCCAAATAACACTGCCAACCCCAGTTTACGGTGTTCCTCTTTTTCTGCAACAGTCGTAACAGTTTGGGTTTATACACGGTACTGAAGAAGTGCACAAAGCTAAAAAGACACATGCAGTTGGTAAAACAGTACTAAGCTATAAGCCTTCTTTCTGGTCTGGTTCACGGTTTAGAACAATTCATTATGCTCACAATCCTGGGATGTATCTGGAGGATCAATAACATACCACTCATGCTAACTGAGGTCAAAGTGTGAGTCTGATCCTCCACTAATGTCCCACTGAGAACAATATTTAAAGTACTTGCCCTGTCTGGGCAGTTTTGGTACATTCCCTTCTTTCAGGAGCAAACCTACACAGTCCATGTACCAACGGAGCCCAGCAAGCTGACTTACTTCTAAGAAGCATGTTCTTTTCTTTACGAGCTGAAGCCCAGGAGGGATTAAATGAGGCGAATTAGATAAAGGGGAGCCACTGTCTTTTGCTAACTATTGCCTAACAGTCTGTAGTAGGGGTAGGCAAACAGTTTTGGTGAGGGCCAGACAGTAAATGTTCTAAGCTTGCAGGCCACTCTAGCCCTGTGCCAGCTGCAGTGCTGCTGTCCCAGGGCAGAAGCAGCCAGGGACCAGGCCCAGCGCATGGGTGCCAGTCCCATGTGGTTTCCAGAAACTGGCAGGGGGTGGCCATCCCCTGTTGGTCCTTGGACTACCGCTATCTGCACAAAGAGGAATAAAACAAAAATGGTTTACCTGATTTTTTAAGTAGCAAATGGAATTCTAACATCAGTTTATGAGATGGTACAATCTGATACAAAATCTGGAAGAAAAATTAATCTTGTAATTTACACAATGTAAAGATATTTCTCAAATTTAAGCTTACTTGCAAATAAAGTTCTCATTTTCTAAAATGTTCTTATAAATGAAATCAGGGGTTTAAAAGTTACTTTGCTCTTATTTGGTTTTGAATATAGCAAGCTATGTTCTATAAACCTATTTTAAAAAATCCTGCCAATGTAATAGTCAGGACTATTGGAGGAAATAGACGGAGACTTTTCATTTGTGTCTTATACACATCTATCCACGCTCAAAATTTTTAAATAATTTATTTTCAGAAGCTGGGACTTAACCACACACAAAAATTTACTGATCACAAGAGATCACACAATATTTACATGCAACAAAATCTCAAAAAGCAGAGACAATTTTAGAGACTGTACTCAAGAACACAGTACAAAAGGGTCTGGGGGCAAATATTCCAACAATCCTTTTATACAAATGAGATAAACTTAAAAGTATTTCTTTTTAAGAACAGGAAGAACTAAGCCAGGTGCGATGATAAACACTTGTAAGCCTCAGCTACTCAGAAGGCTGAGGCAGGAGAATCACAAGTCTGAGCCCAACCTGGGCAACTCAAAAAATAAAAATAAAGCCGGGCGTGGTGGCTCACGCCTGTAATCCCAACACTAGGGAGGCTGAGGCAGGAGGATTGCTGTGAGTTCGAGACCAGCCTGGATTACATAGTGAGTTCCAGGTCAGTCTCAACTACATAGTGAGACCCTGTCTCAAAAAAACAAAAAATAAAATAAAATAACATAAAAATAATAAAAATAAAAATAAAGAGCTGGGCATGTAGCTCAGCATACGAGTCCTGCATTCACTGCCCAGCAGAGTTCATGTGTGGCCAGATGATTGACAACAAAGCTTCCAAAGCCCAGCATGGTTGCTCAAGCCTGTAATCCTAGCACTTGGGACGCAGAGGCAGGAGGATTGCCATGAGTTTGAGGCTAGTTTGAGCTTCATAATGGGTTCAGGGCCAGCCTGAACTAAAAAGTGAGACCCTGTCTCAAAAAAATACAAAATAACAAAACAAAACAAAAAGGCTTCCAAGAGCGAAGGTCAGTCTTTTCAATGAATGGGGAAAACATTAATCTCAACTCTTACACTTCAATATAAAAATATATACAAGAATTATACATACATACATATACGTTTGTGTGTGTGTGTGTGTGTGTGTGTGTGTGTGCGCGCGCGCGCTAAAAATCTATCATAGAACTTAAAGACCTACACAACACTTTAGGAAAAAAAAAAAGCAGAATCTTTATTATCTTGTGGGGTACTGCAAAGATTTACTGGATTAAAAAGCACTAATAATGGAAGAAAAAAATGCATAATTTGAACATTAAAATTAGAAAGTTCTGCTCTTTGAAAGAAACTGGTAGTTAACAAAACAGAAAGGCGGAGCTTGGGATTTAGCTCAGTGGTGCCACCGCCTGCCTCACAAGCAAATGGTCCTGAGCTGGAGCCCTGGTAGGGGTGGGGGAACGACGACAAACAGAAAGGGACTGAAATTGTAGCCCAGTGGTAGAATGCCTGCTTGGCCTGGCTTTGATCCTCAGAACCAAAAAGACAAGACAGAAAACAAAAAAGGCAAGCAACAATCAGAAAGAAAAGAATCACAGTCCACACACCCAACAGAAGGGTGTCTAGATTATATACAATCTTTCAAGTCAAGAAGAAGATAAATAACAACTCCCCCTAAAAGACACACAAAATATGTGAACAGACATTTTTTTGGTACTGGGGGTCGAACTCGGGTCCTTGCGCTTGCAAGGCAGGCCACCGAAACACTGAGCTAAATCCCCGGCCCTGAACAGACATTTAACTAAAGAAGATCCAAGAACAGTCAACGGACATTAACAGGATGCTCAACCCGAGTCATTGGGAAATTCATGTAACAGCCACCGTGAGGTGCCCCTGCAGTCCAAAACCACTGACACTGGCGACAAGGAGGAGGGACACAATGAGGGTGTCCAAGGTTCAGTCACGTCAGAGAGCAGCTGGGAAGTTTCTCAAGAAGTTAAACATGAACTTTCCTTACTCAGGAACCCCACTCTTGGGCAGGTACCCAAGAAAAATGAAAATACACATTCCTGTGAAAGACATAGGTGTGAATTCTCTCAGCAGGATTACCTGTAAGTCAAAAAGTGAAAACAGGCCAAGAAGTCAATGTATAAAAACAGAATAGGACTCAACTATGATGAGTTACTACATGCGGCACCACAGATGAAACTAAGAACACTGTGCTGAGCCAGATTTAAAAACTAAAAACTGTGAGATTAAGTTTATACGAAAGTCCAGAAAAGGCAGAATTAGCCTACAGTGACAAACAACAGGCCAGTAACTGCCAGTTGCTCAGGGAAATGAGGGGCTCGGGAGGTGCCAGAGGCTGTGCACCTTATTTTCCGGGCGGAAGTGGCTGTCTTGGTTAACCGCGGCCCAGCACACTTGAGAGACTGAACTTGCCTCTCTGTGGCAATTAAACTGCAGTGCGGCTGGTTCACAAATTACCAAGGCAGAACTTGCCCACCAGGGCCAGGCAAAGGGTCCCTGAAGCACAGGTCCTCTCGCCTCAGCAGCGACCCCTCCAGCCTGCAGACACACAGCAGAGGGCACCAGTCATGTGATGTCTGAAAAGCAAGGACCCACGCGCATCCTAACATGCAGCTGCAACCCTATTCAAGTATGAAACCGGTTGTCCATACCTTCAGCACGCTTAGCAGTTTCGCTCTTGGTGCCTTCTCTCTCTTTAGAAAGTTGTACAAGTAAACATGAGCATTCGGATTAGCCGGGAACTTTTCATCATACGCGTAACTGGTGAGCACCTTTCGGGCTCCATCTCGATCACCAGAGAATTCCAGCATCTGTACAAGATAAGCCATAACATCTTAGCTGAATTCTGTAAGACAACTCTAATAATCACAACTTTACCACTGGGCACGAAAGAAAAAATCACAGAACGGACAGATGGTACAGTAGAGGGACAGAGTCAGCAATGATCTCCGCCTCCACAGCCATATGGCACAGAAGCCATGGAAGAGGATTGCTCAGGGCCATGGGGCGGGTCCACTGCAGCCTGACTCTGCTGTTACTGGGCCAGGGGTTTAGCTTAGTGGTGCCACTGCCTGCCTTGCAAGCACAAAGCCCCAGGTTTGATCCCTGGTACCGTAAGAAAAAACAAAGAAACTATGCTGTTACTGGAAAACGTGGCCACTTCAACCTACCAACTGCTCCACAAGAAACAGAAGTCCTCGAGGAAAGGGAACCAAAGCAAGGGACCTCAGCACCCTAACTTCTGCCACCAAAGGGGTGCACAGCATGGTATGGCCACCGTGACCTGGGCATTCCCCGTGAACTAGGATGTGGCTTTGGAGATTCCTGCTGACTACGAAATCACCGCGTCAACACTCCTAAGTTTTCAGAAAGGGAGGCACTTTGAAGATCTCTCCCTAACATCCAGGCCCAAGGCCCTCCATCCTTTGGCAGTGGCCCTGTAATGAAGGGGCATCTTCGGGAGCTCTCTAAGGCCTGGCTCTGCATCCCACGTCTGCGACCTGGTTTCACGGCCTGTCCACGTGTGCTCTACATCCCACCCAATCACCAAAGATCCTTTTCTTTCCAGCTCCACGAGAATACAGAATTGACATTTAAAGTTATACTGCTGTTTATGTTATAGGAACGTGACCAAGACAGATTATCCAATGGCGAAAATAAACACGGGTACACTGACAGCATAATAGAAGAAATTACACCAAAAAAAAGAGACACATCATATTTCTGTCTCTATTCCTGGTCTCTGTTTCATTCTGTGTTTATAATTTTCTCTATGGGTTTCCTTCTGCTCTACAAAACCAGGCAGGAAGATTTTACAGAGGTCTAGGGCTAAATGAAACTAATACGGTTTGATGAGAAGCCGACTTACCTCTACGTAACTCTTCACAAAAGGGTCCCAAACTCCAGGAGTTTTAATCAGTGCATTGAAATTTACAGATGTCTTCCAGCTGTGGCTGACTATATTTCGGGCTTCTGTGCTATAGGCATAATCATCCTTATCTGCCCAAAGATAAATGATTTTTAAGTCATTCAATGTTGAGGACCTATTAAATTAGTGATCAGAAAACGCAAATAAAAAGCTCAGGTCCTGATGGCTCCTGATGAATGCCAACAAACACGCAAAGAAAAATATTAACTCTATACAAACTCTTCCCAAAGGAAGGATGAAAAGGAATAACTCAACTTACTCTATGAATCAATGTTATCCTGACACCAAAAGCAGACAAGAAAAACAAACAAACAAAAAAATGTCTGTCTCTCTTCGGAATACAGATACAAAACTCCCCAGTGAAATACAAACAAAAATGAGTCCAATCACATATAAAAAGAGTTACACACCATGCCCACATGGGACCTATTCCAGGGCACGGCTGGCTTGATAGTTGAAAATCAATTCATACAAGTGACAGGACAAAGATCTATCGATCTAACCCAAACCAACAGGATAAAGGACAAAAACCACAGACGCAGAAAAAGCAGCTGAAAAAACTCAATAACCTTTCATGATGAAAACACTTCACAGCTGGGGATTTAGCTCAGCGGCATCACCACCTGCCTCAAAATACTCCACAATCTGGGAATAGAAGAACCACAATCTGGGAATAGAAGAACCTCAATCTGACGCAGGGCATCCATGAAAAACCCACAGCTACCGTCAAACTTAATGAGAAGCCTGCATGCTCCACCCCGCAAACAGGGATGAGGCAGAGGTCCTCTCGCTACTTCTATGCACTATACTATGAGTTTCAGCCAGAGCAACTGAATAAGAAAATAACAGAAAAGACATCTAGGTTGGAAGGAAAAAGCACAATTATCACTACATAGATGATACGACCCTACAAATAGAAAATCCTGAGAATCCACTTAAAAATCTACTAGGATAAAGGAATTTAGAGAGCTACAGGGTACAAAATCCATCCGTTAAAAAATGAAACTAGGGCTCAGCACTCGGGAGGCTGAGGCAGGAAGATTGCCATGAGTTCAAGGCCACCCTGGGCTATAAAGTTAGTTTAAGACAAGCCTTACACAGTAAGACCTGTCTCAAAAGAAATATCAAAAATAACCGAGAATTTAAAGCCAATAAAATGCCTGTTCTCTACACCATCTGGATGAAGTTAGCTGGGAATAACTGGGCTGTGCCTTAAAATACCTTCTGCCCTTCAGCATCTTAAGAACAAAGTACACAAAACCCAGATCACACAGGAACTACTACAAAGAATCAACAACTGAAACCTTATCTTATAAAAAAGCTTCTGCACAGCAAGAGAAACCCATCAACAGAGTGAAAAGACAACCCAGAGTGGAAAAAATTTATGCCAACTATTCAGATAAAGGATTATTATCTAGAATATGTAAAGAACTAAAAAAAAAAAAGAAAATCTAATCTCCCAAATTTAAAGACCCAATGCAAAAATGGGCAACTGAAATAAAAAGACACTTCTCAAATGAATTCAAAACAGCAAATAAATATATGAAAAATGTTCAACATCACAAGTCATTCAAGAGATGCAAATTAAAACAACGCTGAGATTCCACCTCATCCCAGAAAGAATGGCTGCAATCATGAAATCCACCAAAACAAATGTTGGAGGGGATGTGGGGGAAAAAGGAACCCTGCTCCGATGCTGGGGGAGTGCAGACTGGGGCAACCACTGGAAATTAGTGTGGAGATTTCTCAAAAACCTAAAACAAGAGGTTTCATTTGACCCAGCTGTACCTCTTCTTAGTATCTTCCCAAAAGAATTAAAAGCATCAGACCAAAATATGCACAGCCATGTTTATATCAGCACAATTTGTAATCACTAAATCTTGGAAGCAGCCCACCTGCCCAACAGATGAGTGGATAAAAATGTGTTTTTTTAATACAATGGAGTCCTGCTCTGGATAAAGAAGGTAAACTTCAGACATTTATAGCTAAATGGATGACCTTGAAACCACACTCTTAAGTGAAATAAATCAGACACACAGGTTTAAATACCACGTGTCTCTGGTGTGAGAAAATGAAAGCGGAAGTAAGGGCTGAAATGTATAATATTAGGGCGTTGGGGAATAGGAAGTGTTCAAATGGGGAGGGGAACAAGGGAGGGGGAAGGAAGGAAGGAAGGAAGGGACTAGAAAAAAGTGAAAATAGAAGGAAAAAATGGAAACAAAGCTTTTGTACATAGGGAGGGGAGGGGGCTTGAGGGGGACATGGGATAAAATAAAATGTATCAATAAATAAAAGGAACAATGCTCCCTCAGGTTCGCTCACCAAGCTTTGACAACTCCATCTTCCTTTCAGACCAACTGAAATACTCCAAGAGCCCTTTGTAGGCCTGCACCAGGTTGATCAGTGTCTCCTGGGAGGACGACTTCTCTCCGTATCTCCAGGTCTCCGCCTGACTGAGATTTCTGCTCGCCTCCTCCAGCATCCCATGATGAATGAGGTACAGCGCGTGCTGTAAGGAGATCTGTGACAAGGAGGGGCCACTGTCATCGAGGTCACCGGACAGCTGTGACCCACGGCTCAGGAGACACAAGGTCTACGTGGGCTGAGTCCACGGCAGGACACACACACGTCACGCTGTCCTGGCCACATTTCCGTCTAGTGAAGAAGGATCCACGAGACAACTAACACTATGTAAATGAGGGCTGAACAATGTCATACGGCAAAAAAGAAGACATTTCCACTCAAAAACAAATAAGCTGGGCTGGAGATGTGGCGCCACAGCTGCTTCGCAGGCACAGGGTCCTAAGTTTGATCCCCAGTACCAAAAAAAAAAAAAAAAGAAGCAAATAAGCCGCAGTTGTCCACCTTGCTTCAGCCTCACTGGCTACGTGGACAGGAGTCACTACCCTCAGAAGGGTGCTGTCGAGGGTCCACTCAGACAATTTTGCATCACACCTAATGCCTGGTTTGGCCAACAGTGGAAAATCAGTAATTATTTAAAATACATCAAATATGCTCAGAGAAAACATCTTAATAAGAGGTGCTAAAGAATGTCTTGAATTCAGGTGGAAAGTGTATCCCAGAAACAGGAGAAGCAGTAAAATTAAACACTCAAAGAATGAGCATGGCGTTGAGGGAAGGCATAAAGCTAAGGAGAACAGGGCAAGGGCAACTAAGGTAAGGAAGAGTTGGAGAGGGAAGTCCACGGCTCTCACTGCAAAGTGCTGCAAGAACTTCTCCATGCCACCCACCCCGATCCGCCCCATGGGGCGAGTGAAGAAGCCTCGCCTGCTTAGTCATCCGGGTGAAATCGTTCCCTGGTGCCCGGGGCCTACAGGGTCAGACCCAGGCTCCCAGGCCTACTCTCCTGAGGGCCTTCCAGGGCCCCTACAACACAGCTCGGCTTACGCACCATCACTACAAGAACCCTGTGGGGCATGCTGCACGGAAAACAGCAGTGCTTTCCACATGGCTGAAGTAAAACACAATCCACTGCTTATGCTAACCATTGTCTCAGATCCCGAAACGAGAAATGAGGCTTCCACCCAGTTTCTTTATTTCTGCTGAGAAGATTCTGTAAGTCAGAGGGGCCTAACCAGTAAGTTCGTTAAAATTCCACCCCATCTCCCCAAATGGCTACCCAGCTTCTTTCTGAAAATAAAGAGAAAGAAAAAAGATGAGGAGTACACAGTGTGCAGGAGGCCACTCCTTCCACCTGTCTAGTCAGGAAGCTCTCCCTTCCAGGGAACCACAGTGGCCTTTTTGGGGCGGCGGGGGGTACCAGGGATCAAACTCAGGACCTTGCACTTGCAAGGCAGGCGGCAGAACCACTGAGCTAAATCCCCAGTCCACCCCATTTAATTCTCCCCACAGCATGCCCGTCCAGCAGAGGTCAAGATCACCCCATACCTATGCGACATCCAGGAAATCTTCCCTTAACTAATTAGTAAGACCTCAAATAACTGTTCTTGGAATCAGAAAGCAGCACTCAGCAGCCAACATAGTGGAACACAGCCTGGTGATTCCTGAGAGTACTGAAGGCAAAACCATGTGCCGGGCATGTGTAATGGCCCAGCCATACCACCACCGGGGGACACCCAGGGGGCCGGCACGGAGACTCAGACGCTTGACACCTGTGTGCAGTGAGCTCGACTCACAAAAGCCAGAGGAAAACAACCCCACATCAGGTGAATGGAGAACAGACGACAGCGTAAAGTCCGCTCAGCTGTCTCCACACTTCCCTCACACGGACAGTACAGGGCATGTGTCCCAAGGGCGAAGTCACTCAGGCTCTGCACTCACCTTCAGATAGTTCAGGACGCCGATGTTCTTCATCTGGTCTGCAAAGGTGTTGAAGGTCTCCGTGCTGCTTTCGGGGTGATAAAACAGAACTTCGCTTCCAAGCTTCCACACAATCTGTCAGACCAGAAATGACTACCAAAATGTAAGGAATGTAACATTTTTTTCAGATTAGAACACTGAAAAACAACACAGAATTATTTTTCCTGGAGACTGTTACTGTTCATATTTTATAATAGTTCATCCAGTAAAAGTGGTATCACATACTACGTAATAAAATTTTCTCAACCATCTGAATTCATAGATTCATGATGATATAGCATTAATATAATTTATTATAGAATAACATATCATAGAACAATAGTAAATATAAACTTTTCATCAGACGACTAAATGTAGGAAACTCGGGCTCCAGGCACACTGGCTTCGTCCCTCTCTCAGCCTCATCTCCCCCTCTGCAAACGAGGACCACAGACCAGCGTCTCCTGAGACCCAGGCACAGGCTCGTGTCTCTGCCGTACTGAGAGAACCAGTGCAGGAATTCCCACAAAGCCAGGCCTAGGAGGTCGAGGTCCAGCCAAAAGTAAAAAGTCACGGGGCTGGGATACCTAGGTTCTGTACCACCAAAACGGGGGAGGGGGAGAGGGGGAGAGGGAGAGAGAGAATATGAATTCTGTTTCATCAGACTGGACACATTTTAATGAAAATATTTCCTTCTCTGACACCAGAACTTCACTGTGAATCTGGAGGTCTTTTTTTCAGCGGAACAAATGTCTCTTTTTCTTACCCCTTTCCTTCTCTAAGGCACTTCAATAATACCAACTTTAAGGTAAATTAAACTTTAAATCAATTGCTTCTATGAAATGTATGTTCCTTTTTTGATAAAATAATAATTACATCTTCCTGTCCACAAAAGAGGCCAAGGGGCCGGGGATTTGGGATTTAGCTCAGTGGTTCTGTTGCCTGCCCCATAAGTGCAAGGGCCCAAGTTCAATCCCTGGTACCAAAAAAAAAAATAAAAAAGAGGCCAGGATTTCACTTCCATAATCCCAAACTTTGGAAACACTCTGGCAGCTCCTGCAGAGGTTAACACAGTGCTATCTATGACCCACAATTCCACTCCTGGCTATGTATACACCCAAGAGGAAGGAAAACAAATGTCGATATACAAACTTGTCTGTGAATGCTCACAGAAGCATTACTCATAAGACAAAAAGCAGAAACAATCCAAATGGATTCATAAATAACAGATGGATTCACAAAATGTAGTACAGTATATCCATATAATAGACTATCAGCAATAGAAAGGAATGAAGTACTAATACATGCTACAACATGGGTAAGCCACAAAGCATTACACTAAAGCAAAGAAGCCATTCACAAAGGCCACATACTTTATGACTCCACTCACAGGAAATGTCCAGCACAGGAAGTAGCAGGTTAGTGGCTGCCAGGGTTTTGGGAAGGAATGAAGAAAGAATGCAAGTGAGTATAGGGTTTGTTTTTGGGGAGGACAAAAATATCCTAAATTTAATGGTGGTATGGGTTGCACAACTCAGTGAAAACATTAAACTGTACACTTTCAGTCATGAAAGTGTGAACTGCATGATGTGCTTGTAAATTATGTCGATAAAACTATTAACAAAACAAAAAAAAAGGGTTGGGGACGTAACCCAGTGGTGCCATGCCTGCCTGGCAAATTCAAGGTCCAGAGTTCACCCTGGTACCACAAGAACAAAACGAAACACAGATCGCTCTGGGTAAAGGAAGAGAACAATTCTTTCCAGAAGTTTTTCTGAAAGGGAGAGTGGAAGCAGATACAAAGCCTGAGGAAGAAGTAAGGATCAAAAGATAGAATTAACGGCATTTTTGTGTGATGATAGAAAACATCTCATGGGCGGGGAGAAGAATTACTGGAATTAATATCAGGGATCTGAGAATCCAGAGTTCAGACTCTGCAGTGCCCATTAAAATGACAATAGGTAAAAATGTCCTGTCACAAACTCTCCCAAGACTCCTATAAGCAGCTGCACTCTGAGGCCCCCAAAAGCCCTGCAAGTAGAGCAGGAGGCCGCCTCGCCAGCCTGCACTCTCCCAGCCCAGCCCGCTCACCTCAGTCGCTGACTGCCTCTTGTTGCTGTCAAAATCCTCCAGGATCTGCAGGTAGCTGCACATGTACTCCGCGGCTCGCTGCCACTGGTGCTTCAGCAGGGCCTCCTTGATGAAACTTAGACAAGCACCTGTGGTCTGAGCGAACTCCTTCTTCTTTTTCCCTCTAGTCGCTAGGAGGATGAAAGATTCAGCTTTCAAAAACCTTAGAGAGGGGCCACGCCTGCCTTGTAAGTGCAAGGTCCTGAGTTCGATCCCCAGCACCAAAAAAAAAAACAACAACAACAAAAAAACACTCAGACAAGCACAAGGCTCAGCGAGCAGAATGGCAGGCACCTCCTGCCCCGGCCCACCCCCATCAAGGCCAGCCTCATTGGAAACAAACCTGCCACACTATGCTGTTCCAGAGAAGGAAAAGAACCAAGCTGATGTTGCTGAGCCACCACAACCACCACAGACTTCAAATCTGATTCAATCTTTCATCTTTGCACTACAAAATCTGGGGGAAATTTCTCAAAGAAATCCCCAAAAGCACAGGCTCAGGTACTTAGCATGAGCAAAACACACCAGTTCATCCCAGCAGCACAGTCATTATCTATCCGTGTTCTGAAAATGCCACGTGGGCTTCCATCTTTTAGGACCAAGTTCCCAGAACTCAATAACGTAAGCGCAAGTGAGATTAAACAGCTACAGACATTGGCTGGCAACAGCGGGCAACCCTACACGAGGGACATCTGCGTTCCGCTGCAGCGCTGTCACACAGGTGCTGGGCACGCCACCTGACCCTGTGGGCTGCAGTCTCCCAGCTGCGGACCTGTCTCCCTACAAGTCACAAAGACCGGCCGGGACCATGCAAGGACACTTTCGAAACAATGAGCTTGCCGATCTTACGCTTCCTTAGACATAATCTCCTAAAATCATCTACAATGAGTGCTGAGTCTATAGTCAAGCCTTCACAATTAAAAGCATTGCACCACCGAAGTGAAAACACATGAGTTGAAAATGGGTGATTCTAGCCGGGCGTGGTGGCACACACCTGTAATCCCAGCACTGAGGAGGCTGAGGCATGAGGGTCACAGTGAGTTGAGACCAGCCTGGGCTACACAGTGAGTTCAGGTCAGTCTCAACTACATAGTGAGACCCTGTCTCAAAAAAAAAAAGAGTGATTCTAATATCCCCTTTTGCAAGTCAGGTGATCTTTAATTTTAGTTTATCAAAATTGGAAAATGATCCAACAATGTGATAGATCATGCTGCAATTTTTACAGGAATAGTTCAGGAATAAAAGATCTGATATGCTGTTTGTTTGAACTCCATTTTCTGCCATCTACTTTCCCATGTGACTAAAGTTTCTCAGAGTTAGCTGGATATGGTAACACACGCTGGTGATCTCAGCACTCAGGAGGCTTGAGGCAGGAAGATCACCACAAGTTCAAGGCCAGCCTGAACTACATAGTGAGACCCTGTCTCAAAAAACCAACAGATTCTCAGAGATAAAAACAGAACTGATGGAAAATGTTTCCTCATTCTAGAAGTAAGAACAATCATTCAGTTATCTAAGGCAGTTGGGAAAAAGTAATAAATTTATTTTTAACATTAAAGTTAAAAACATTAAAATTTATTTTAATACTCAAATTTTAAAATATTTTGAACAACTGTGTGTACAACTACTAATTGGAAATTTTAATACTCAAAAGCACTAAAACAAAGTATAAATGCAGATACATATTAAAAGCTCTTTCAAATAGACAATGGAAGGCATTACATCTCTATGCTATTTAGATCCTATCATATTTTAAAATAATATAATTTCATTTAAAATATGTAGTGGAAATTATCTCTCTTATACCTATTACAAAAAAAATTTTAAATGTCACCTTAAAATTGTGCAAGGCAGAAAAGGACAAAGCAGGGCTTATGTAAGTAAAACAGGCCACAGACTACTACTGTAGACTAGGTGCTTCTCAGACAGATAAAGCACCTGTTACTCGGCGTCATCCAGAAACAAAAGGCTTTAGAACCAGCTGGAAATGCAGAATACACCCACCCGGCCTCTGAATGAGATGCTTCATGTAACAAGCTCTACGCTCAAGCCACCCATGTCAGCAACAATCTCAGGCAACCAGCCTGGAAAACTGACAAAACAGGCTGGGATTTAGCTCACTGATGCCACTGCCTGCCTTGCAAGCTCGAGGTCCCGAGTGTTCAAGACCCTGTACCAAAAAAAAAAAAAATAAAAAAAAAAAAAAAAAAAACCTGACAAAGCACTTCATTAAAATATCTTTCATTCACCTAAAAGTATACTGTTCTCAGGCCAAGATCTACAGGTAGGAGGTGCTTCTTCACCTCAGAGGCTACAAGTGATGCCAGCCTGGATTACACAGCAAGACCCTGTCTCAAGAAACAAGAAAAAAAAGAGTGAATTTGACGCCAAATTCCACTACTTCTTTAAACTTGTTTCCTCATGCTTAAAATGCCTTGCACATAGATTTACTGAGGATTCGTTTACTGAGGTCATCAAATGAGATAGTATTTTAAAGTTTTTAAAAGGGTGTGGTGGTACATGTAATTCCTCCACTCTGGGAGGCTGAGGCAGGAGATCAAAACCCAGTTTGGGCAACTTAAGTAATTTAGCGAGACGTCTCAAAACAAAAAATAAAAAGGGCTGGGGATGGAGCTCAGTGCAAAGCCTTGGGTTCAACTGCCAGTACCCCCCCCCAACACACACACGAGTAAGATTTTTTTTAAATGTGGGAATTAAATTCCAGGGGCCAAGGAATTCCTGTAAGGGGCAAGAAGGCAGAAATGAGAAAGACATTTCAGGGCAGTGAGAAAGTGCTGGTTCACATGCACTCCCAGAACTGTACCACCCAACACACGAGCAAGCAACTGCTTCTTCTATATATTCCTATAGGGAATTCAGCCCACAGAAAAAGTTTCTTGTGTTCATGTTAGATAAAAATGGAGGAAAATACTCTTCTTGAAATCTATTACATCGTCATTCTATTAAGAATTATTTCAACAGAAGTTCAACAATTCAACAGAAATTTACTGAATAATTCTGAAGTATGTGCTTCTCAGTGGGAAATGCCATTTATCTATCTATGAGCCCATCTATTCAGCCAGGCCAGGGGTAAACACTTAGCAAGCACTGCTTTTAAAAAGTACTTTTTAGGCCGGGCATGGTGGCACACGCCTGTAATCCCAGCACTCGGGAGGCTGAGGCAGGAGCATCGCTGTGAGTTCGAGACTAGCCTGGGCTACATAGTGAGTTCCTGGTCAGTCTCAACTACACAGTGAGACCCTGTCTCAAAAAACCAAAACAACAACAACAAAAAGTACTTTTTAGGCCGGGCATGGTGGCGCACCCCTGTAATACCAGCACTCAGATCGCTGTGAGTTTGAGACCAGCCTGGGCTACACATTGAGTTCCAGGTCAGTCTCAACTA
>NW_022900923.1:1487964-1499756 GCF_012274545.1 Fukomys damarensis | reverse complement strand
AAAAAAAAAAAAAAAGTACTTTTTAATATAGACTGTTCATTAATTGAAAGATAAGGGATTTTAAAAGAAAAAAGATTCTCTTTGTTATTTCTCTTTTGGTAACAGCCAAAAGAAAAAAAAACTTACATAGTATTCCTACCTTGAAAACGGAACCAGCCGTCATCCCTTATACCTACGCTGAATCTCACCACTGCCTGCTCTACAGGGAACAGGCTCCTTCCTCATCGTGTACTTACCTACAGCATCCAGATGCTCCTGAAGCCACGGAAAGTGCATTCCTGTACCAGAGACCGCAGATATTTCCACTTGGTCATCCTCTGACCCAGGCCTTGTCAGTTCTTCACTGAAATCAGTCATATCTATTCCAGACCAAAAATACAGTATCAGCTCCCTTTGGTGTATCTTAACTCACAGGCTTGAGTTACATGGAAAAATCACCATCAACTCATCCATAAAGTATCATTTGACCAGCAAAATTCACTGCAGCTGGCAACTCTTTCAAAGTACAAGATGAAATTTCAGCAGCATCCAAAATGATCAATAAGAAAAATGATCCATTACTGTATGTCAAGTACACCCCAAAACACAATAGATAATCCATTAATTGAAAGAAAGCCAACATCTAGAGAAACAGTGAAATGCATAACAAAACAATATAACAAGTACAACAGGAGTATTAGCAGTAGCTAATATTTATTTGATCCTTACTAAGTACTTGACCTATAAATTATTTCACAATCCGAGGCAGATGACATCTCTTCCTGTGTGAATATTGAAAAGAAACTGAGGGACTACAGTTTGATTGTGGGAAATGAGGCTAAAGAGTCATAAGCCAAGCTTGGTCCGGAATTAATCCTCAAGGTGAACTGGAGATCCCTCGCTCATTCCGCACGTCAAAGTGAGCAGGTCAGCTTCGCTACCATCTCCTGGATTTTCTCCAGCTTTTGGGCCTCTCTGGCGCCCTACAGAATTAATCCTGCTGGGGTACCTTCACACTGTGCCTCGACCGAATAGGCTTTCTCACCGGAACTCTCAGATTTTGCTTCTCTACACAGCAGCCAGGGAAAACCTTTTAAAATCAAACTGTGTGGCTAAGTAAACAAGTCTGAATGGCATGTTGATTTGAATCCAACTCACAATGTAACCCAAGGAGCCTCAACTCGAAGGCTATGCCAGGATCCCCAAAGACGCACGTTGGCGCGCACCGGTTGCCGCGGTAACCAAAACCTCTCCTCCCCACCTCGCCTCCTCAGATCCCAAGACTCCACAGCATCAGAACATCCAGAAGGAAATCCGGGTGAGTTTCAACAGTCTTCCCGCTCCCGTTTAAATGCAGGGTCGCTAGACGTAGTCTGCAGCAAGAACCCAGCATCAGTCAGAAACGCGAATAGGAGCCGCGGACTACCTTCTCCGGAGCCCGCGCTTTGAGACGCACAGGAAGCGGAAGTAGCGAACGTTCCCTGTGAGCATGCGCAGAACCTGCCTCAGGCGCCCAGGCAGCGCGCACACGCCCTCCGCCCCTAACTCTTCTTTGCGCTGGGAATGTGGCTGTTAGCTCTTCGACCCAGGAAGTGATTTTTGGACATGACCCTGGAAGTGGTTTTGGGAATGACCCCGGAAGTAAACACTGGGGTGATTTTTTTTTTTTTCACATAGATTTGGCTCTAGATTTACATTTTATCGGTCTTCATCCTTAAAATGGAAAACTTCCACTACAATGGAAGTTGTGGTGTGCAAAGGCTCCTGGACGAAGCGAACAGTAACAAGGGCCCAGTCATTTCACCCAAGAAGCTCACTGGAAAGATAGACCCACCTCACAACGGAGATACCGGTGGCTCTTGTCGCGAGCTGCTACGTCGGGGGCCCGGCCGCAGGCCCCAACCCTGTGAGGATTCACCGAGAGTAAACACACTGAGTCATGCTCAGATTCAAACAGACTTCTTCTTTATTCTTCTTTTACTTCTACTTCTAATACTACTTCTACTTCTACTACTACTACTACTACTTTCTGCCAGATGGCTCTCACACTTATATCAGGCAATAATATGAAAGTAAAAACAACTTCAAGGATGAAAAACAATCTCAAGGATAACTGTACAAGGCCACAATTATGGCTCCACAGAATACACATGATTTACAAGAAGCAGGTGTTTTTTCTGGAAAGCGAAATTTAGCTAAATAATGCCATAAGATGGCAGCCGATCACGGCCAATCAGAACTTACAACATAGCAACTCCTTCGCTCAGGGAACTGCAATGCAAGCAGCCAGCTGTCTTGCAGGCAGTCTCCCACAGCTCTGACGGGAGAAATCGCTGCACAGCCTTATAATTTCTTCCTTGAAAATTTATTTTACAATTTTAGCAATCAAGTAAGCGACTCAACTGTCTTCTCCACAATTCTGGCAAGAATCTCTTTTTTCCTTCTCAACAGGATCGACCCAGGGGCCGTGTGGGGTCAACTTTCGTGTGCAACATTGACAACCATAAGTGAAATGAAAAGAAGAAAATAGGATGATTAAACACTGCGAAACGAAAGAGACTGAGACTCCGGGGAAGAAGATCCAGAAAGAAGCTCAGAGACGTGGGGACACAATGTGTTCTCCAGGATTTGAAGAATGGAGGTGAAAGGAGACTGGGCTAATTTTTAATGCCCTCAGAGAACCGAACCGGCACTAACTAAAGGACCCAGCTTTAAACTCATTGCAAGGAAGAATTTTGATCGTAACTGAATAATGGCATAGGCCAATGGTGGCAAACCTATGGCATGTGTGCTGTTTGTCTTTTAAGAAAAAAAATATATTAATGTATGAGGTAGTTTTTTCTGAACTAAAGCCTCAGTATTCAGATTTAATTGCAGTTTTGGCACTTTGTGATAAATAAATGGGCTTTGGTTTGCATTTTGGGCATTGTCTCTAAAAAACCTCACCATAACTGGCATAGACTTTCTCAGGACTGGCTGAATTTCCTCCCTGAGATGGAACCATTTCAGTAGAATCAGTATCAGAGAGGAAATTTTATAAGTCTAGTGAGAGTTTGTACACGTTTCTTAAAATGCTACATATGGATGCTTAATTCTGTTTTCTTCATAAGATATACACACTCTTGCAAAAAAGTTTCTTCTCTGGCTGGGGATTTAGCTAAGTGGTGCAGCTGCCTTCCTCACAAGCACAAGGTCCCAGGTTTGATCCCTGGTACCAAAAAGGAGTTCCTTCTGCTGCTCTTATACCATTAGTCTTTGGCCTCATTCAAATCCATTGTAACTACAGGAAAATCTAACCTGCGTGATGAGCAGTGGTTGAGAAAACACAAGATAACAGTCATTTGTTTCCAGGCTAGGGGCTTGTTCTGACTACATTTTCTTTTAGCATGAGGTTATGTTTACCAAAACAAATTAGAACTGTTTTTTATGTGGCTAAAAATTCATGTCTTCATGAGAATGGGAAAGAATTTTCTAATTTTCTTTAAATTTCTGAAACATCTCTAGATAGCAATAGATAAAAGCCACAAAATTAAGAAATAATATCTGTATATGCCCTATTTATAGTTTCCCTTTCTTAGAACAATTCTGATAGAAAATGTGTTGAGAAGAGAGCCTCAAAAGTCAACTGTATTGCCAGATGTGGTGATGCATGCCTGTAACCCCAGGACTTCAGAGGCTGAGGCAGGAGAATCGCCACAAGTTTGAGGCCAGCCTGGGCTACATAGTGAATTCAAGGCTAGCCTGAACTATGTAGCAAGATCCTGTCTCAAAAAAAAAAAAAAAAAAAAAAATATTGGGCCACAGATTTGGCTCAGTAGTTCCAATGCCTGCCTCTCAAGCACAAGGGCCCATGTTCAATCCCCAGTACCAAAAAAACAAAAAACAAAAACAACAAAAAAAACCCTATTATATATAATTGCATGAACAAGATTTTTTTTAAGTGGCACAACAAAAATGAAAACAAAATGAAGTATGCAAAAGGCTTTCTAAACTCCAGTGTAGAAGAAAATATCCCAAAGGAGAGAAAAATCACAAGTGCTTAAAGAGTCATGTTGTAGTCTACAGCACAGGTAAAGGTATGAATAAGAAAGGAAACTGGCAAAAAGCATAAAAACATGTCACAGAGAAATGTAGATGCCAGGGGCTGATTAGACCCTACATACCTAGAGGGAGGGAAGACAGAATGAAAGAATACAGAGACAAAATTCAGGGTATACTTATATGTATGTTCAGCTCTTCCATATTATTACTGATCTTTAGTGTTACTATCAATGATTGAAATAACGTTAATTCAAACTACAGTATGTGCATTTGTCATTTTGTCAACCTTTCACATTTTAAAATTTTGGGGGCATAGAGATACCTCAATTGTATAATATAGTTCTAATGTTTTAACTGATCATTTTATTGTTATGAATTGTCTTTTATCTCTCATAAAAAACCTTATCTTGAAGTTAAATTCATCTGTTATTATTATAGCCACTGCATGATATATTTTTATCCATTTTTCTATTTTCAACCTGTCCATTTTTTAAAATTTTATGTGATTTTCTTGTAGGCATCAATTAGGACTTCTTATTTTAATCCAATCTATTTAATTAGTATGCTTAGCCCATTTTTATTAATAGTAACATTGATACTGTTGAATTTAGTTGTTGTTTTGCTCTTCATTTTCAATTTTTTCCATTAATTTTGTGTTCCTATGATCATGCCTGCTTTCTTTTGAATTAATGTTTTCAGTGTTACATTTTAATTACTTTGTTAAGCCTTTAGGCATATCTCTAAATTCTTTTAGCAGTGTTTACAGAAATTACAATATGCGTTCTTAGCTGGCTATGGTCCATTAGAGTTATAATTATAATATTTTCCTTAAAACACAAGAGACTTAGTATAGTTGCACATACCACCTCAAGCCCTTTGTGCTGTTGTCATATACATTATATCTACATACATTATTTATTTTTGCTTTAGTCATATGTATGTCAGATTATAAGAGGAAAAATTTATTGCTTTTTATATCCACCTACATTTTAATATTTCCAGCACTTTTCATTCCTTCCCTTTTTGTGATGGATTATATTTTTAAATAACTAGCAAGAGTTCATCATCACATCCCTACATGTTCATGCTGCCTCTCCCGTTGAGAAGCAAGCCTGTTTTCCCACCCCGTGAATCAAGGCTGGTCTTTTCACTTGTCTTGATGAACAACACATGGCAAAGCAGTGCCGCACCAATTCTGTGACTCTGTGTTAGGAAACCATTTCCTCCCACTTATCTTCTAGAATCCCATTGGAAAATACATAAGGTCAGGCTAGATTACTGAATAATTTAAAATGCTTGGAGGGAAATAGGCCTGTCCCAGGCATTTCAGCTACCAGGTGTGTGACAAGCTATCTGGGAACTCCTAGGTCTTTCCACTCTCCAGCTGAAGGAAGCCATGTGAGTGACTCTGGACAGTAAGACATAGAGTAGAATCATCTAGTGAGTCTGCTAGGCTTCAGAAAAGGGAGAAATAATCATTGACTATTCTTTTAAATCACTAAATTGCCCAGTGTGATGGTGCATGCCTGGAATCACAGCACTCAGCAGAGTGAGGCAAGAGGACTGACTGCTGTAAGTTCAAAACCAGCCTGAACTGCATACTGAGACCCTGTCTCAATCTTCCCCTCAAAAAACTACACTAAATTTACTACACAACAAAGGGTAACTTAAAACACTGCAGATTACTGTTTCCACCTGGTGAATCATCTTTCTTCCTCATGAGTTTCTTTTCATATTTCTTAGGGTGGAGCGTGTTGACAATGGATTTCCTGTTTTTATTTCTTATTCTACCTCCAATTATAGAGAATACTTCTCCATTCACAGTTTTGTCTTCTAGCCAGTAAACCCCTTGACCTTTTATCTCTTGTTTCTGATAAGTCAGCTATCACTTTAATTGTTTTTGCCAAGTGTAATGTGTCACTTCCCTCTGGTTGCCTTCAAAACATTTTCCCATACTGGATTAATTAGTTTGACTACAATGAATCTAGATACAATTATCTTTGTGATTTACCTTTTTAGCAATCGCTGAGTTTCCTAGATCTGTCAGTGTCTTTTTTTGTATATTTGGGATATTTTCAGCCATTATTGCATCAATGCATTACTGCATTAGCCTATGAAATAATGCCTCAACTTCTCTTCGAGGACCTTAACTGTGTGTGCATAAGACCCCCTGGTGTGGACAGTAACTGAGTCTACTCATTTCTTTTCTTCTGGCCTTTAGACTGAATAATCCCTCATGATCTATCTTCAAGTTAAATTGTGAAGTTTGCAGTTCACAAACTGCTGATAAGCCTATTTTGTGAATTTTAATTTCACATGCTATTTTGTCCTTGGGATCTCTCTATTTTCTCTTGAAAATATTTATAGAAGCTACTTTAAATTTTTTTCTGCTAATCCTAACAACAGAGTGATCTCACAAATATTTAATGCCTGTCTTTTTCTCTTATGAGTCTAATTTTTCTAACTCTTTGCATTCTGATGAAATGTAACTGTATTCTGGGCATTTACAAGATTACAAGATTCAGCCGGGCATAGTGGCACACACCTGTAATCCCAGTACTCGGGAGGCTGAGGCAGGAGGATCACGGTGAGTTTGAGACCAGCCTGGGCTACACAGTGAGTTCCAGGTCAGTCTCAACTACATAGTGAGACCCTGTCTCAAAAAAAAAAAAAAAAATTACAAGATTCCATCGTTGCTCTCTGAAGGACACCATGCTTCCTGTGGCATGCAGGTCAATTACTGGTGGGTTCTTTTGACCATGTCAAGTTTGGTATTGTTCATTTTCAGCATGAGTCAAGTCTTGTTTCAGGAAAGAGTAAAGCAAGCAGCTGTGAGGCTGGACTTGGCCTGTGGGTCACAGTTTGCTGAGACTTGCACTAAATTATCCACTAATGTCCATGTTCACACTGAGGTTTGGCTGGATTATGCACATCTGTCATATGCACAAACGTAAGTACAATTTAAATATACATAATTGTACTTGTGGTGGATTTTGTGTCTAAAAAGAGAGCTACTAAAATATTAACTACTGATGTCACCTCACACCTCACTTATATTAGTCATTAACTGTGCCTTTCTTTTCCTGAACACTTCAGCATACATTGTACTACTAGATGTCAAGGTCATGAGGAACTTTGCTGTTCTATGTGGGAGAAGGCTGTCCATAATAGGGTAATTGAGATCAGCTACTGTGAACTGATGTATATTTATTTAGTTATAATTGCCATTCGAATAACTCTACATGCTAGTCTCAACCTATGTTCCCCTAGGTTCCCACTTAAAAACGTGTGCTTTCATTAGAAAGAAAGAAAGAAAACCCCTCCACAGCTAGCCAGTCCGATATTTCAAACTGAATCTGTGAGCTGACTGTTAACACAAAGCGAAAACTATGTAACTCATTCAAACTTAGATTTAAAATAAGGTAGGGCAGAAGAGAGAAGTATAGGAATATGGGAGTGGAACAATGTAAGACTACTGTTAGAGGCCAGAAATATAAACTCAGAGGTGCGAGACGTCTTTTAAGATCGCACTGCTCAATCCTGACCATCGATTTGGCTCAAGAGACTAGATATGGGATTGGGTGGTGAGGACACCAACCTCGTCAATAAGCTGGATGGGCCATTGAGGGGTGGAGCCTAGTTGGAGGAAGTGGAGCATAGGGGCATGACCTTGCCATTCTATCTGCTACCCATTGCCTTTGCTCTGGTTCTGCCCCTCTGCCTGGCTTCCTGTCAGCCACAAAGTGAGCCGCTTCCCTTGCTTTCCCTTTAGCCATGTTGTTTCTGTCTTGGGGCCAGCTGGCCATGGACTGAAATCTGTGAAACCATAAGCCAAAATAAATATTTCCTGCTCTAATTTGTTTTTCCCAGGTATTTGCTCACAGAGATGGAAAAAGCTGACTGGTACAAAGGTGGTGTTAGCTTTTGATGGAAAAAAAAAATCTGTACAGCAAAGCCACTTGGACCAAAGAGGCCTTGGGGCTTGAGGATTATTTTCCTTTTGGCTATTTACACATTGATTTTATAATCCTTTCCTTTTAGCTGATGAGAGAAACTACAGACTAGAGAATATTTGCATCTGCCTGTGCTTTGTTAACTGAACAGACTTCACCAAAAGCCTCGAGTGTTGCATCTCAAACTGGGAAGGCGACACTTTCCAAAAAGGGGTTTGGGGGAGTGTTCTTTTGTTGCCAGGACGAAGGATGCTACTGACATTTCACGGTCATGGTCAGGGATATAATATATTGTGTAACTCATAAGAGGATCCAAGTCACCATGCCAATATTGTTGGGTCAGCAAACATTTATGTAAACAAGTTACTTGCTCTATTCCCTTACTTGACTGCAACTGGTTTCCTACAGTTTTGTCTAAAAGAATAAGAGGTTTCATGAAGTCAAATTGTTTTAATACCCATTTAAATGTAAAGTTTCATCATTTTATGCTTGTCAAGAAGTAAATGTATTTAAGATAGCCAAGAAACCATAAAAACATGAGCAGTTTAGGAGCTTGAGGAAGAACTTGAAGCTTGTACTTTTTAATTAAAGGCTTCAGATCCATCTGAAATGGCAATGAAGTACTCAGGTATCTCAACAGAATTCTCATCCTCTGACTGCAAAGAAAAAGTTCAGGTTTTTGAGGTAGTCTCAATTATTCTTTCTCTCTCCTGAAGAGGTTGCAAGAGAGCTTGGCCTAAAACAGTTTAAATCCTACAACACAATTTTCAGCATTGTTTTTCTTTAAAATAAGTATATATAAAATAATATGCAAATACACGGTATGGCTCTTGTGTTCATTCTCAATCCCAGGAGGATTACCTCAAGTTCAAAACTAGGCTGAACTACATAGTGAGACTCTATCCAAAAAAAATTAGTGTTTTTTTACCAAGATGGCACCGAAGGCGAAGGAGGCTCCTGCCCCCTCCCCAAAGCTGAAGCCAAAACAAAAGCTTTGAAAGCCAAGAAAACAATGCTGAAAGGTGTCCACAGCCACAAAAAGAAGAAGATCCGCACATCATCCACCTTCCGCCTTCCCAAGATGCTGCGGCTCCAGGGGCAGCCCAAATACCCTTGGAAGAGCGCCCCCAGGAGAAACAAGATTGACCACTATGCCATCATCAAGTTTCCCCTGACCAGAGTCAGCCATGAAGAAGATAGAAGACAACAACACACTTGTGTTCATTGTGGATGTCAAGGCCAACAAGCATCAGACCAAACAAGCTGTGAAGAAGCTCTATGACATTGATGTGGCCAAGGTCAATACCCTAATTAGGCCTGATGGAGAGAAGAAGGCTAATGTTCTACTGGCTCCTGATTATGATGCCTTGGATGTTGCCAACAAAATTGGGATCATCTAAACTGAGTCCAGCTGGCTAATTTAAAATACACATTATTTTCACCATTAAAAAATTAAAAAATTAGCAAACAAAAGCAAAATATTTCAAAGAATTCTTATATGGACTAAAAATATAAACTATCTCATTAATGTTTTGTGTTGAATACAAATTGAAATAACATTTTTAATACATTGGATTAAATAAATGTATTATTAAAATTAGTTCACCTGTTTCATTGTCACTTTTGAAACATGACTTCTAGAAAATTTAAATTATACATTTAGTTGATGACTATTTCTATTGGACAGCATTGTTCTAGGGAATCAGTGAGAACAAGCCAAGTGTCAGGTAATGCTTGGAATCTCAGTTTCCTCACTTGGGTGTGGCATCATCACTGATCCTTTGATGACTTCCACTTCACATTCCCCATGGATTTAGGTAGGAATCAGTTTTCATATTCATTCCAGAGACTTTTTTTTCCTGCAGTAATTGCTCAGTGTCCACAACTGTGTACAATCTCCACAGTGGTCCTGCTGTTTCTAGATTCAAATGCAGAGGATGGGGAGGTTTGCCTTGTCTCCATCAGCCATGAAGGCGTGTTACCCTGAGGAAAGGTCTTCTCCTTCTCAACCCTCTGTGTTTCCTCCAGGGGACACTTTGATCTTCCCAGCTCAGCCTGAGCGGCTGTGAGAGGCCTTGTTTTCTTTACTGAGAAGAGAAAAGTTTCAGGGTGAGCACTGCCTGAAAATGGCTTCTTGGTGATGAAGCCATTGGTGGCCAAGACTTTTGTTGCTTCTTCTGTCTTCTGTATGGCTGTCACTGCCTGAGATTTTTGTGTTTAATTATTTAAACAACATAAACAGCAATTTTATGCATTTTCTCATTTGCTTCTTTAAGAACCCTGAAAAGACTTAATCTTGGTCCCAATGCTCCAGTTGAGGAATCTGAGACACAGAAAAGCTCATTGCCTGTCTCAGGTCATGCTGTTAGATTTCTGCTTCCCAGGGCAGTACTTTTGACTACAATTCCTGCCTCCGCTGTTTCCCTGGTAAGGAAGTAGTTCTGAAGACGAATGGACAAAGCCTAACAGTCTGCACTGTGGAAACTGAGGTGTACGGGCCACACCCCAAAAGTTGCTCTGCACTTGTCTCAAGGCACCAAATATTTGACTTCTGTGAAAATAGTGCCAAGGTAAATGAGGTGGAACCGGAAACAGGAACTTGTATGTACACCCATGCACCAATTTCAGATGTTTGAGTTTCATTATATGTGCGATAGGACATGGACTGTTTGTCTGGGCTGGACAAACAGTATGAGCTGGCAGGAGACGTAGCCTGAGTGTGACTGGTTCCCAGCAGCATGCTCGCCTCACAGGACTTCCCCTCGGGGAGGGGTGGACCCTGCCTCACATGTATTCCCTGGCTTTCGGAGCAGGACCCTTGCTTAAACTTCAGTTATACAACCCTTTCCTCCAAGCCTGGTAGCTTTCTATATTTTTATTCTAAATTCGCAGGCTTGGTTTCCAAAGGTCCTCATTATCTGACCCAGCCCAGTCACCAACATTGTCCTGTACCACTGTAGCAGAGCCCTTTCACTCTAGGGAAATGGGCTTCCTTACCATCCTGTGAATAGAACACTTCCTGCCGTGACTTTTCTTACGCTTTCTTCATTTGCTCTTTCCTTTTTTTTTTAGACTCTAACTCCTGTGCATTCATGAAGGCCTAGTTTACATTTCACCACCCACCCTCACTTTCCTCTTTAACTATGTAACACATAGGACTTGGAGAAAAACACATTTTAGCACTGACTGGGTGGCAGGATAGAATCCCCCCCCACACACACACCCAGTTTTACTCATGAGAAAACTGGTGATAGCAAGACGCCTATTTATCTTTAGCAGCTCCCACTCTGAAGATTATAATGAGAATGTAGAGTTGCCTGTCAGCCTCCGGACAGAGCTGACATGTGAAGGTGGGCCACCTCCTAGACATTGGTACAAAAGCCAAAACTCTGGGGCGAGGGAAGGGAGACAGGAGACCTCAGGAGACCCACAGGGAGCAACACTGCAGGTCAGCCTATAGAGAAGTGTGCGTTTCTTGTCACTTTCTCCCTCTTGTAACCAATCATAGCATTTGTTTTGTTTTGTTTTGTTTTTTTGTTTTTTGGTACCGGGGATTGAACTCGGGTCCTTGCACTTGCTAGGCAGGCCACCGAACCACTGAGCTAAATCCCCGGCTCAGCATTTGTTATTTTTACTAAGACCTACTAGGATTTACTTACAACTCTTCAGTTATCTTTAAAGGCAGTGGAGTCTGAGCTCTTTTATCTAATACTGTAAATTCTCCCCATGTGGTTCCATGCATGTGCTTGTTGTCACTCAACAGAAGATGTGAAGGAGGCCCCACAGATGTCTGGAATATCTCCTCCGTGCGCGCGCGCG
>NW_022900923.1:1484279-1486779 GCF_012274545.1 Fukomys damarensis | reverse complement strand
CAGCTTGGGCTACACAGTGAGTTCAAGGCCAGACTGGACTACATAGCAAGGTAGGTCTCAAAAAACAAAGAAGAAGGGGCTGGGGCTTTAGCTCAGAGGCACCACACCTGCCTCGCAAGTGCAAGCTCCTGAGTTCGATCCCCAGCACCAAAAAAATAGTTTATGTTAAGCTTCAGTGTCACACATTCAAATGTTAGGAGCAAAGATGACGATTCACCCACTAGATCTGCATCCAGAGCTGTTGCTAGGAAGCACCTCCACTGCCACCTCATTGTGCTCAATGGAAAAATGATTTCTCATTATCCACTGGACCATGTGCTATCTCCTTAAGGCAAAGTAAGTGTTTTTAAGAAAAATGCAGACAAATCCAAACCTTCCTAACTCTACAAACTAAGCAGCCAGTTCTTCAGCCCTAATACAGAAAGACTTCTGCGGAACAGGTTTCGGGACAGTGAGAGTTCATCAGGACACTTTGCTGTTCTGCCTTTTCCACTAATCAGGCATCACAAGTGTATTCTAAATGAAAGTAGAAACATTAAAACTACTTTTCATATGCTTTAATATTCTGGTAGTGCAGGAAAAAAGCACAGTGCGGATTGCGTCCTTGTTCAACACCAGGTACTCGCCAGGGGGAGCACACTTCACACCTTTCTTGAGGGGCTTCCTCTGGGTGCTGCTACGCCTGGGGTCTTGGCTTGGTCTAATGGTGTAACATGCTCATAGCGTGTGAGGGGCCGGTTCATCCAGCAGCCACTTGTCAGGTACCTGGCGCACCACAGACATGCCACGTCCTGGTGTAACAGCAGCGGATGGGACAACACGCCCTGCCATGGAGCTGGCATCTGAGTTGGGGTGTGGAGCCATCAAACAGGTAAACAAACACAAGGCAAGTGGCAGGTGCTCTGAAAGCAATGAAACGTTTGTGGGCTTCTGCTCCTAGGCAGGGCTTCTGCCACTGAGGGTGGTCGGGGAAGGTCTCTGTCATATGATGTGGCCTGTCACACTGTCACAGAGACTCAGCGACATGGGGACACTGAGCCAGGCAGACTGCTTGGAGAACTGCTTGAGGTTAGGGTAAAGTTGCGAGTGTAAACACACCAAGGCAGGTGTGGGCTTGGCACACCTAACTCACAGAGCCAGGGCAGCTTGCTAGGAAATTAGTTAAGGGATGGGAAGGGTCTGGACAAATAAGACAGTGTGGTCCAAAATATATCATTGCATTCATGGGCCAGAGGGCAGCCACAGGAAGGTGTTGGTAGAGGACCAAACACAAAATAGCACTGCGGCTGCTACCGGGACAACAGATACTGGGCAGGTGGGGGTGGAAGCAGGAGCAACGTTTGTTTAGATCCCTGAGCTCAGGGGTGGCCTTGGCCGCGGCACTGGCACGGCAAGGGTGGCATACGTGGTGGATGTCAAGTGCTTACACTGAGGGAAATAAGTCAGACCAAAAAAGAAAAAAGAAAGAGAATGCATACTGTATAATTCCGTTCATATCAGATTCTAGAAAACGCAAACCAATCTAGAGCGACAGAGGGTGTCTGGAGACAGGGTAGAGGGAGGGACTTCAGAGAGGCCTGAAGACTCCTTGAGGGACGCGGACCTTTTCATTGTGGCCAGTGTCTCAGGGATGTGACCGTACTTCAAAATTTTTCAGACTGCACACTTTAAACGTAGAATGTGCGGGGCCCATCCTGTCTCAGTACAGCTGTCAGAATGAACACATTTTGGACTTGGGGTGCGAGAGAAACGAGGCCAGGTTGGTCAGTAAGTTCTGAGCATGGAGACCTGGGCGACAGGAATTAAACCGCCCTTCCCGTTGCTCTCTGAGGTCGGTAAGGCTGAACAGAGTGGGGCTGGAGAGAAAAAGTGTGGTTTCCAACATAGGCAGTAAGTTAGAGATGCCTGTTCGACACACGGATGCACACTAAAAGTGCTGGACGGCAGAGCGGGCCGAGACCTCCACAGCCTCCGCCCTCCGCCCCAGGGCTATGCTGACAGACAAGGCCGGCGCCTGTCCCTCCCTTTCTGGACGCAGCTCTGTGGACTGCGGGTGCCAGACCACGTGTCTTCTTTGGCTTTTTACAGAACCTGGCCAGTGCCGGAAACCCACTGATGGGCGTGTTGCTTGAGAGTGAAGAATAACCAGGCACAGGCTGCAGGGAGAAGCCCTGGCCACCAGACAGAGGCCACCTGCCTCGGCAAAATAACAACAACAACAATAATAATAACACATAATCCAGTTACATTATTCATTACATCTTGTCAGATTTTCTCTCCTAGTCAGAGAAAAGGCCCCGATCTGAAAAGCTTTAGGAGGTGTGGTCCAAAGGGAGGGCGCGGCCTGGTGAATCGCAGTCCCTCCCCGCGCCCCAGAGTGGCCAGCTCTGGGATGGCGCTGCCCTCCGGCTGCCCCAGTCGTCTCTCGAGTCAGTGGTTTCCCGAGTCGCGGACCCGCTGGGGCAGGGCTGTAGCCTGGGTCGACCTCGCCCCTCCGCAC
>NW_022900923.1:1465967-1483746 GCF_012274545.1 Fukomys damarensis | reverse complement strand
CAGGCGGGTGGAGGCCGCCCAGGGCGATGGAGGGGCTTCGGGCCCTTCCCCTGGCTACCCTTGGGATTCGGGGTGTTGTGCTGCCTTTCGACCCCGACCGGCGTTTCCAATCTGAACGCGTCCGAATGCTGGCGCGCAGTGGATTCGGAGGCCCGGCCTGGCTCTGGCTCGGCGCTGGGTTCTGTTGCATGGACGCCCCGGCGCCCGGCGGAGGTCTTCCTGCTGGGTAACTGGGTGGTTAGGCCACCGTCGCGCTCCCTCTCCACCGGGCTCCCGCGGAGCCGGCGCAGCCTGGGGGTTGGCTTTGCTGGAACCCCTCCCTCTGCTTCTGGCCCAGGGAGGCTGGGCCCCAGGAGCCCGGAACTCACCCACAGTGATGTTCATAAATTCGTGTAGAATGTCCACGCGAAAAGGGCCAGAAAGCCTCAGTGTAGTGTGTACGTTCAAGTTGATGTTACCAAAAACGTCACCGTCTGAATGTTTGTATCCCCACAATACCACGAAGGAGCAGGACAGTCAGTACAGTAAAGCTAATCCACAGAGGCTATTCCTGGAGGAGACCGAGGGCAGATGCACAAACCCTGCCCATGACCGCAGCTGCGATGATCCCTGAAGCTTTTTGGAGAAAGCGGCCGCTCTCTGTCCAGCAGAGTTTGAGCTGTCCCACCTGGCTCCTTGCAGGAAGTCACCTTGACAGTCACAGCCTGAGCCTCCTCCCACTCGGACAGCTGCTTGGGGACACAGGGTGTGACACAGCTGAGGGTCCCTCTGTGCAGACACAGGAACAGGGCCTGGCGCGTCATTCTGCCATCTGATACAATACTACAAGTCCCTGTGACCCAAGCGGGCAAGAGAAACACTGCCCTTTCAGATTCCGGAGAACCCCAACCTTGATCTGCCCCAGCCCCTTCAGCCTGGCTGCTCACTCAGATGTGAATGAATATGCCAACATGTCGCAAGATGATCCTATTTGAGCTTCTAAAGACAAACTATCCCCTCCAAATCTGTACATTTGGTCCTGAACAAATACTTTAATAGTGAATAATACTGAGTAAATTATATTAAGCAAATAATATTTACATATTTTATCACAAATTGACTTTTAGACAGTGTGGTTCCATTTCTACCATTTCTGCTATCTAGATGCGTTTAATGTCCATTTCATCTTACATCAGAAGATGATATGTACTTTGTCAACAAGAAGAAAAATACTGCTTGTCCCAGTTTCTAGGTTGCATTTTAAGTAAGGTGGTAGCTATTAACCTATTCTTACAGTTTGGCATTGTCCCTGCTAAATGAAATGTCCACTTTTGATTTAACTTATAGAAAAATATAAATAAGGGTAGGTTTTGTTTTTTTTTTTAAAGCCTTCCTAATGTTGAGTACAATCAACATTTGCTTTGAGTAAACACTGCCTGATGATGGGACTGGATTCATAAGCAGTCACTTTCTCCTCCTATTAACTTGCTCAGATCCTGTACAGTTAACTTACACAGATCCTGTACGGTTTACTTACCCAGATCTGGTATGGTTAACTTGCCCAAATCCTATTCTGAGACAATAATTTGGCTGCAAACAGAGCTGCCCATGTTTACTGGTTCGAGGAGCAGGCACAGAGCTTAAGGCAGGGCTAATTGACCCCCTGGGGCTGCAGACGGTCTTCCAGTTTGCTGTTACCTCTACCTGCGCCGCACTCAACCCAGCAGTGTCTGCACACGCACACACACATTTCCAAGTGAAGCTTCTTGTGGTTATGAAACAGGAGAAACAGTGGCCTGGCAGGGAAGAAAGGAAGCCAAGAATTTCTTCCCTCCCTGTGTCATGGGAAATGAGGCTTGTGATTCTTGCCACCAGCCAGAGGGAAAGACAAAGCACTTTCCCTCACCTTGTCTAATTGCAGGGATGCTGTGGCTCATAGCACAGAAGTGCTAAGGATTTCTCAGACTTTGAGTGCACACATTGGAAGCAGTCGAAGACTATTGGAAACCTCCATTGTCGTTTACAGCAAGATTCTTAGACTTCCTGATAAACCAGCATGCACTGTGAAAGCCGAGTTCTGACATGTGTTGTTTTTTCTGTCTTTATAACAGTGTTAATGTGCCGGGGTGAAGCTCTCGGAGATTTCACAGGCCCGGATTGTCGCTTTGTGAATTTAAAAAAAGGTGACCCTGTGTACATCTACTATAAACTGGCAGGGGGATCACCTGAACTTTGGGCTGGCACCGTAAGTAACTGACATGTTTTATTTTCTTACCTTGACAGAGTTGTTGAGCACTGTAGGTTAAGTATTTGCTTGGAGTCCTTGAGTTAATTCATTGACTCTGCCAGGAGGAAAACAGAAGACGGCCCGGTGCTCCCAGCGGCCTGGTCCTGGCCCAGCATAGGGACTTACTAGAGGTTTCGGAAATAGAATGGAACTGATTCTGGCTGTTACCCTTCAGCATCAAGTTTTGGGGTGCTGCAGACAAAAGAAAGGTTGAAATGGTGAAAAGTCTTAACGTCATTGCTTCCTTCAAAAAAGAAGGATTCATGGGCAGTAGATGTAATCCTGTAAACTGGGTGATGTAGTGGCTCGCATGCAAGTTTTAAGTTGACTTTTATTTCCCTTCCTTCTTCTGTGTCATTTCTGCTTGTAAAAAGTGTCAGCTCTGGGAGCTGGTACCCAATCATCTGTGCTGTTATCATTCTCTCTGTAAGAAAGCAAAGTGTCATGTTCACCATGTGCTTCCCTGTCTGTTTTTTATTACAATTTCTGGGTCACCTTTTGCTTGTCTTTCAGCCATTTCATGCCGGTGGGGCCCCCAGTTGGTGTGCTGCTACCAGACCTGGCATTCAGTGACCACATTGTGCTTTGATGGCTTTAATGAGGGGTTCACAAGGAGCGACCTGACTGAGGGTCTCATGCATCTTGGCCTTTTGTTTTACAAAGTGTGATCTGTGGATTCTTTGTCTACTTCTGTTTATCTAGCAGCAAGGGTGCTTGATGTCCTTGGGATGGCTCCACCTTAGAGACACTCTCTATTCCAACTGTGCAAGTTTTCACCCTCAGTAAAACACCAAACTAGCAGCAGAATATCAGGCTGGAGAAAGCTCCACAATAAAAATCAGATCATTTTGCTGTCCAGCAGAGTCCTTGGGAAGAATCTCAACATATCAGTTGGTCAGGTGCAGCCATTTCTCAGACACGTGTCCTGATAATATGGTTCTGGGAACTGTTTTTCCATTCACTGACACTTCATTTTCATTTAGCAGTTAGTTTCCTTCTCCCCTCCTCATCCTTCAGCTTTTGGGTATAGGAGCTGGACTTACATTTTCCTCCTGCCACATTTAGGCCCATGACTATGTTCAACTGTGGAAACCTTCTTCCTGGGTCGCAGTGCTGGTCCTGCCTGCTTTCAGAACCTGCTTACCCACAGGCCTGGCCCAGGGATTGGGGGCACACCTGCAGCCTGAGTCCTGGCAGAGCTGCTGGAGCCCAGACTGCAGAAGGGAAGGGCTCCATCTCCCTGTCGCCCTTCTTAGTGTTTCCTTACATTTGCTCTGAGAGGACCACATGTGAATCTGTTCTCTCAGTAGCAGCACCCCCCACCCTGTCAAATCAGCAAGGCCTTGGCAGGGATGTGCATGGAAGCAAAATTAGACATGAAATCCTTCCGTCATGAGCTCCCAGGGTTCTGCACCTTTTTTTTTTTTTTTTTTTTTTTTTTTTTTTTTTTTTTTTTTTTTTTTTTTTTTTTTGGTCAGATTGGAAGAAATGGGATGCCAGCCCATGTATAATCACGGAGCTTTATATAACCCGAGGCCTCAGATGGCAAAGATTAAGCTAAGATGCATTCTTTCCTTTCTCTATGTATCTCTGGTTTCTTTCCCTTTTCCAGATTTGGCCTTAATAGAATTTTCCCCAGAAGGGAGCGGAGTCTCCCCTCAGGCTCCCTTCTCATCTCATGGTCTGTATCCTAGGGTAATGATTCTCATTTGCTAGGTTTTGAAAATGTTTCTCATTTCTGTTTCTTAGTTTTGATTCTGGAGTCTTTTTTGGTTTCCTGTAGTTTCAGACTTATCTGCCAATAAGGCAGCTTTTAATTTCCTGCCTTATCTAATCTTCATGGCAGTTCTCTACTATTCCTGGCTCCCAGATGGGCTCCGGAGCAGGAACACTCGCGGCATATTTCGGATTAGAGATAAGGTGTCCTTTGCTTCTTTTAGTGCTTTTGGTTTGCGCGTTGGTCTTCTTTAATGATGGGAAAGGCCTGCAGCTCCCTCTCAGGTGGCAGCTGGTACAGGAGTGTTTGTCAGGGGCACTTTAGACAGGGGCACTTCTGCTCCATAGCCTGCCTGTTGGTGTAAAAAATGAATGGGATTCTTCTGTTCTACACAGGATTTATTCTGCATGGAACTGAAGCTTGGCATGTGGATAAATATGCATTACATTGTAATTTTATGTTCTCCCTGTTTGCTAGTAGCTTCTTAAAAAGCTAGGATAGTACATATTATCAGTATATGCCATTTGATGTAGTGGTCATACATTTCAAACGTTCTCTTTTTACTTGTTAGCTGAACAGCTGCTGTGTGTTGGTTCAGGAAAGATTTATATGCTGGTTTATGAGCAGTTCTGTGAAATGTTCAGGTAAATCCCTGTTAGAGATTATTTGAGGTTGTGTTTCTAACAAGCTTTGATTCACATAGTTTTAATCATGTAATATACAGTAATCTCTTATGCAGAGCTTTTATTTTCTTATAAAATCTAACTATGTGTTCTGTGATTAGAATTAAGCTGAATATAGAAAAAATTTCATTGATTTTAGAACTGTTGGTTTAACAGTATTCTGCACTTAATTTTATTGGAATATAGTCTCAGTATAATAATAATAGTAGCAATTGTCTCTCTTGGTTATATCTACCTACTCTCCTATTTCCTGTCACTTCTAAGGAAGTGTCTCATTTATATTCCTCACATAGAATCTGATTGACACTGGCCCTGTTGCCCATTTTTTCATACAGGTTGGGAGTACTTTTGGGTATTTCCCAAAGGATTTGGTCAGGATAGACTATGAATATACCAAAGAGGAGCTACAGGTTCCAGCAGATGTAAGTTGTGGATTTCTGTTTTGTTCTCAGTTACAAATTGGCTCATAAATTTATTAGTTTTATATTCACTTAATTGTTTTTGCAAGTCTGTTTTAGTTGGGGGAGAAAATCTAATATTTGTATATCAGATTTTAATATGGAATCAGACTACTGCAAAATGAGCAAGGTTTGAAAAGCATTTGCAGGAGATCATACCATAACTGCTTGTTAGCAATACATGAAGCAGATGTTCCACTAGCGGGCTGGATATGCATGTACAGGGTTTTTCTTTGCTGTCTTATGTGTGACAAGTTAAGAATTTAATACCTTTGTGCCCAGTTATTAAATTTAAAGGATAAATAATTTCATTTTATAAATACAAGGAGTAGTAGGTATCCCAATTTGGAAACTACTCATTGAACACAATTAGACATTTTAAGTATAGTAAAGATAAGGATAAATTAATCAAACTCTAATTTATGTACTGGATAGAAATACAGACTTGCGAGGGGCTTCTTCTTGGGCCCTGAGGTGAGGGCCTTCTTTATGTTACAGATTTGGTGAAGAGAACCTGTGGAGCTGGTCTTGGGCCCTGTCTGATAGTAATCAGGCACCCACTGCACACTTGTGCCCCAGCTGTGGGTCTGACTTCACAGGGTTCTGTGTCCTGGAATCCCCACTCCAGCCCATTACTTTCTGGAGGTTGCGGTTGCAGTAATTGGTGTCCACCTTCGCTGAACCATGTTTGGGCAGCCCCTGGTGTGGCTGCAGTGCACATGAGCGGTGGGTGAGGGTAGTTCTGAGATGAAGTGGGCAGCAGACTAGATAAAGTCAGAGCTGTTGCCAGGCTCAGAATTCCACGAGGATCTCAGGGGCCCAGGAGTCCTCTTCTTGCCTCTTCCTTATCGGTAAGAGATGGCCAGGGACTGAAGTGTGAGACAGCTGGCCACAGGGACCGTACCTGCTTGGGACTCTGCCTTGGCATCATGTGAGGGGAAGAGGAAGTCAGCTGCCTGTGCTGTGCTGGACAGGTTTCCCCAGAATACTTGAAGGCTCAGCTAGGAGGTGGAAAATAGTCTCAATTGATGGCAGTTTGCTTCCTAGTGGAGAAGAGGAAGAATACAGATCCACAGACAGTCCTGAAGGCAGACAGCTGTCTGGAACCCTGACCTAGAGTGAGGTACACACTTGCTGAGTCCTGTGTTCACATAGCAAAGTGGGAAGCCCTTGATGTCATTCTTTGTGCCTTTAAATTCCTACTTCCCACACCCCATTTCTCCCTAAGATACTTATTATGCTGGTCTGTCTTCCTCAACATCCAAGGAGAATCCCCACCAATGCCCATGCAGGCTGAGCCAACCTCCAGGTGCAGCTGCCTGTCTGTACCAGAGCAGAACAGCACAGTGTGAGGGCACAGGGTTTCCGTGCTTCTCCTGGGCAAGCTGTTATGAGGTGTGGCTGTGAGGAGCCGGGGAACCCAATAATCAACACCCCACTTTCTTCCATCTGTGCTAGGCAAAATGAGAGACCAGGAGTGAGGCAGATGAAGACCAAGATGTTGCCATTTTTTATTCATTATGCTTTTTGGAAAACATGGCCCATGCTTTAGGAAACAGTAAAATACTGGCTTTGAGGCACTGCAGTGTAGAATGAGGGTGATTCACTCAGCTGCAGACTGGTCCAACTGCCTGGGGCCTGACCTGAGGGACACGGTCCCTGTGGACTTGGTGGCATGGAGGGACACAGAAGTTCCTTTCCCTGCAGCAGGTCCCAGACAGAAACTTCAGGCTGAGCCAAGTCACCAGCCACTGAGTGAACTGCGGGAGGATGCAGGGAAGGAAGGGGGTGACTGGGGTGACTGGGGTGACAGTGGGTCTGGCCTCCTGTCACCAACTGCCCAGGGAGAGTCATGGCCAAGGTCGCCCAAGCTCCCTAGAGCCAGGGGCCAGTGTGGGATTCTGCCTGTCATGGCACAGGTAAGAGCTGCTCTGCGATGTGAGGTCACTGTTACACTAATGTCTCCTTTTCCCTTCCAGGAGACGGACTTTGTCTGTTTCAATGGGGAAAGAGATGAATTTGATAACTATAATGTAGAAGACCTCTTAGGGTTTTTGGAACTGTACGATTCTGCAACTGAAGATGCTGCAAAAGCTGCAGAGAAAGAGCCTCCGCGTGCAGAGCAGCCCCCCGGAGGCTCTGCTGGAGGTGGGCCTACAGCCTGGCCTGTGCATGGTGCGGCAGAGGGAGGCACCCAGGGCCCGAGGGAGCAGCAGCCACATGCCGAGCCAGGCACCCAGGCTGAAGTGCTGTCCTCTGAGGTGACTGAAGAAATGCTGCAAGAGAGTGAAAGCAACAGGACGAACACTGGTCCTCAGGCCCCTGGGGAGCAGAAGATGGACACTCACCAGCTCCTGAGGAAGGAAAGGACTCCCTTGAAAACCAAGTTCAGCTCCACTGTGGATGCCATAGTGTCGGACGATGAGACCACAGGACTGGTGACCTCTGCGGATGATGACTTGGACTCCGCGGGGGACAGGGAGAGGGAGGGGGGTGGAGGGGACCTGGATGAGCTGCCGTTGCTGGCCTTCGCTGATGCAGAAGAGCTGGGGCCAGCGTCAGAGCCCAGGCTGCAGAAATCCTTGGCCGAGGTGGGGCCGGGCTCAGAGGAGCAGGGCAGTGCTGCAGCAGCCCCAGCCCCTGGCACCGGAACTGACCATGGAGACATGTTGACCGACTGGGGGGGCACTCTGTTCTCCATCGTCACAGGAGGCGATGGCAAGATGGGCATGCCGGACTCGGAGGAGCGAAAGGGTGGCGACAATGCCGGTGGCCCAGAGGCCACACGGGGGAGGCCACCACAAGCAGCCGAGTATTTTGACTCTGACAATGTAGATGATTTTTTTGTAGAAGTCTTTAAAACAACTGATGACAATGACTCAGGAATGGACACAGAACTTGACAGTGAGGAAAATGGCAGGGACGTTGAGGACCCAGAGGCAGACCGGGCACCAGGTGAATCCCCGCCAGAGGCCACACAGCACGGAGGGACAGGTGCACACAGCTCTCCTTTGAGCCGCAGGCCGAGCTCTCTGCCTCTTGCTGGTGAGGGTAAAGACACCCATCGGCCAGCCTTGGAGAACACAGATAGTGGCCTGCAGGAAGCAGCTGTCCACACTGCAGAAGATCCGCTCCGGGAGGGCGGACCCGGAGCCAGGATGGCAGCTGGTGGCTCAGAGAACAGCTCGGTGTGGAAAGCCGCGGGACGTCGGGCGACCGAGGAGACTAAGGGGGTACAAGAGCAGGAGTCCTCTGGCGCCGTGCCACCTGGAGATGAGCCACACAACACAACCGGAGACCATGTGCAGGTGCCCGACCTGCTCCCGCTTCCAGTGCAGCACCGACACGGGGAGCACAAAGAGGAACTGGGTCTGGAAACCCCAGACCAACCTCAGTTCTCTCCTCCAGAGGGAGGGAGTTCGGCAGGAAAGCCAGAAGAGGAGGTCCCCGCTCTGGGAGAAGGTCTTTCCCAGTTCCACCAGAGAGGTGCTGCCCTCGGGGAGCCAGCCGCTGAAACGGAGTCAGATTTGGCTCTGCACCGGGCAGAGCAGGGCGCAGAAGAGAGGGAGCCACCTGATGGTACGGCTGCCCCAGGTTCCCCTGCCGAGGAGACAGAGGATGAAGAGGAGGAACAGAAGGAGGAAGAGGAGGAAGGGGAGCTGGAGGATGATGAGGAGCTCCCAGAAGAGCTGCTAGAAGATGAAAATGCTGTCGGTGCCAAACGTTCTCAAGAAATCCGCACGGAAATCAGGGACAGGAGGCCGCTTGTTATGCCAGGAGGTTCTGAAGAGGCACATTTAGGGACCATTCATCCCGATCCAGGAGCCCAAGAAAACCAGCAGGAACCGAGTGTGATTCTTGTGATTGAAAAACAAAATGCTACTGAAGGGAGAGAGGGAGCTGGGCCAGTCAGGGGCCTGGGCAGTGCTGTGGTGGGGGAAGAGGATGAAGATCCATGGGACCCGGAGAGTGCCCCCAAGGGTGAAGAGAAGGCCCCCTCTCCGAGGCCAGGTGAGGCGCTGCAGAAGGAAGACCTGGTGGGTGTGGGACCAGGCGGGGACAGCTCAGGGCCATTGGAGAAGCCTGTGGGGGAGGCCGGGGACATGGGGAGCCCAGGGCCTGCCTCTGCGGAGCCCGGAGATGACCTGTCCCAGCAGAGCCCACATGCTGTGCTCGGGGAGGACGGGCCCATCATCCGCAGCTTCTTCAAGGAGCAGCAGGCCTTGCAGCGCTTCCTCAAATACCTGGACGCCCACGAGCTGGAAGCTATGCTGCAGGACATGGCCGCGAAGCTGAAGGTGGCACAGCAGGAGAGCCTGCCCTACAACGTGGGCAAGGTGCTGGACAAGGCCTTCCGGGCCTCTGAGGCGCAGATCCTGAGCGCAGCAGAGAGGATGCTCGATGCCCGCATGACGGGGAGCAGAGAGCTGGGGGTGAAGGAACGCAGCGTGCTGGAGGAGTATGCGGTGCTGGACGACGTGCAGGACCTCATCTACTTCGTCAGGTACAAGCACCTGGCCGAGGAGGAGCTGGCCCTGCTAACCACGGCCCCGACTCTGGACGAAGGCTGGAGGGGACCCACCCAAGGTAGAGTCCTGCCTCGGCCTCCTGGGGTGGGGAGGGTGTGGGGGTCTGCAGTGCTCTGTTCAGTGTCCTTGCCCATAGGACACACGACACAGGAGGGGCCCAGCATCTCCTCCTTCCTTCGTTCTTAGCCACAAGCGTGCAGCGACATTTCATGCTGTTTTCCCCAGGACTTTTGGGACTGGTTAGCATCTTTAAAGGGAAACTTTACAGAAAGCTGAAGAGAAAGATGAAAGTTATAGAAAAAGGAAATAATATGCAAAGTGATTCACATGTGATTATGGAAAAGTTTCCTGAGCAGTGAACACCGCTTCTTTTTTAACCTTTTGAGGGTCTTGCTACTAGTCTAGGCTAGCCTTGAACTCATGGGAATCTTCCTGCCTCAGCCTTCCATGTGCTGGGATTACAGGTGTGCACCACCACCTCTGGCTGAACACAGTTCTTAATCTTAATGTAACTGCTCTCTAACCCGGCATTGACCAGCGTGACTTCCATATACCTTGGCCAAGCTCCTAGCCCCTTTAACCTTTTGTGGGTGTCGTGCTCTTTCCTGCCTCTAGAGGGTGATCCTTGCTCGTGGCCTGCTCTGGACTGGGGTTCTTCTCTTTGCCTCTGTCCTGGGTGGTGAACGTATGCCAGCCCCAACTCCCACCCCAGCACAAACAGACCACACAGGCTGATCTGGGATGGAGCCAAGGCACGCAGAAGCCAGGCAGTCAGCACTGGTCAGCGTGACCCCAGCCAGGACCCCGATGTGGCTCTGTGCCCCCGGTTCCAGGCTGTTCTCTGTCGCCTCTGCTTTCCACACTCAGTGTGTGAGCCCAAGGCGAGTGCTGGAGGCCAGGACAGAAAGCCGCAGGACACTCTGTCTCCCCAAAGTGCTAATTTTTCCCAAGAACTGGAAGAAGAAAACATTTTTGCCCTTCATCAGTGTGGATATGTGTTGGTCAGGTGTGATGGTGCACGCCTGCAATCACAGCACTGGGGAGGCTGAGTCAGGAGGATCACCAAGAGTCCGAGGCCAGCCTGGGATATATAGTGAGTTCAAGACCAGCCTGAATACAAGGGAGACTTTCAAAAGCAAAAAAGAGTGGATATATTTTGGATAAGAGTGCAAAACCCTAGGCTAGGGATGCAGCTCAGTGGCACCATGCTTGCTTGGCAAGTGCAAGGCCCTGAATTCGATCCCTGCTACTGAAAAAAAAAAAAAAGAGAGAGAGAGAGAGACAAGAGTGCAAATACAAAGAAATCGAAGGTTGCAAAGAAATAAGCCTGGCAAGATCACACTGGCTGCAAGGCAGTGCTCTGAGCTGCCTTCCTCCATGGCAGCCCCTCCTGGAAGAGCTGTGCCCAAGAACCCTTGTTCCTTCCAGACAGAATATTTCTGCCCTTGACTGGGGCTCTCACCTGCACTTTCATTGCTGTAGGCCCTGCTGGTTTACAGGGGAGTCAGTTACCGAAGTCCCTCCCGTAGAGGTGTGTGTAGGGAACACACAGGAGCGAGGCTCCCTATAAGCTTGACAATGCAGATGGTCATCCTGCTTCCCACCAGCTGTGCTCCAAGTGCCGGTGCGGGGCTGCAGGCTGGGGCTGTGTGCAGCAGCTGAGTGGTTCCTCTCCCTACAGAGACTCAGTCACCCCCTGGTGATCCTTTCCTGAGAGAGAACACCGCAGATGCGAGCGTGAAGCTCCTCGAAGAGCCTGGCCCCTGGGGTCAGCAGGAGACCGGGGCTGCAGGTGCCTCTGCCGAGACCCAGAGACTGAATCCCGAGGAGGACGAAGCCCCAGGTAGAACTGCTGACCGCTCAGCCCAGCAAAGCTTTCAATGACACCTTCCAGGACATTGCTGTGGAAGGCAGGAGTCAGAGGGGAGAATAATAAGAAATGCAGGAGCTGAAAGCTGGAACCTCAGATTGACGATACGGGTGGGTCAAGGGCCAGGGATGTAGCTTATGGTGCCACCTTCTGCCTCTTAAGCACAAGGTCCTGAGTTCAATTTCCAGTACCAAAAAAAAAAGATGTGAGGCAAAAACAGGAGAAGCCAGACCTGGCTAATACAGCCCAGTCTCCATTGGGCACGTTCCTGCAGAGCCCTTGTGCTCTGAGAGGATCCCGCTGAGGCTGCCAGGCAGTTGTGGTCAGGATTCTCAAGCTTTTCCCCCTGTGCCTGTCCTCAGGGAATTCCAGGCACAGGGACTGATAGTGGACACTTGGTGAATATTTAAACTTGGCAGGCAGTTCTTCTCCTGTAACCTAAAGCCGAGTGCTTATTTCCCCTGGTTTTAGGGATGATTGTGACAGAAGGCTCCGGAGCTGACCCTGGGGGTGTGGAGAGCCAGCGAGAGGAGCTGGCCCACACCAGCCCTTTGGAAAGCGCAGTCCTGATGCTGCATTCCTTCCTGCCTTACCTCAGCAAGATGGTAAGTTGATGCCTGCCGGGTATCTTTGGCATTGTCATTTTTAGGCGAGTTTTGAACTTGACTGGAGAATTTGGGATGTCTGTGATAACACCGCCAGACCCTTTGCAGCAGCTCCGGAAAGGAGCAGAGCCTGTGCTATCCTGGGATCCTCCTGAAGGCCGAGAAGGCTTTGCTGTGTGCAGGGCAGCAGGGTGCACACCAGGGAGACACAGCTCCTCCCACTACCCCCAGACTGGCAGGGAAAGTGTGGACAGGGAGGGAAGCATCTGGCTGGGGTGTGGAGTGGCTCCCGTGGCTGGAAGATGACGAGGTGCGAGGTGGCTCAGATCTGCTTCAAGCAGTCCAGGACGGGTCAGAGACTGACCAGCAGCTTGCTGCTGAACTGATGGGCTGGCCCGGAGGGCTAAGGAAGTGGGCAGGCCAACAGAAGGAACACGTTCGGGGGTAGAGGGCACAGGACGGGATTGGGGGTGGCTGGGGGGTGTGAACATTTGAGTGGGCTTGGGGCCGGAGACGCATCATGAGGGAAGTCCTGTGCCGGTGTGGGGTCCTTCGAAGGTCTGAAGCAGGCCAGGGCTTGGGCAGATCTGTTTCTTAGAAAGTCCCTGAGTGGAAAACAGACTGATCTCAAGTCCTGATCTAGGGAGGCAGACTGGCCCTGAGCAGCTGGGGGCCCAACGCCCCCTGGTGGTGTGTGGGCAGTGGGCTGTGGACCAGCCGCTGGACTAAGCAAGTGGACAGAAGCTGGCACTCATTCCAGGGGTCAGGCTGGAGAGAGCGTCCTCCCCAACCGCAGCAGGTCCTCAGGTCCTGCAGGTGATGATGATCCGAGGCTTATGCCGGAAAGGGGTTTCATTGTTTGTAATGTGCATGGGTTTTGAGCCATAAATCCCGGAGTCATCATTTAGAAGATTGGGGAAATTACTCACCTTTGAATCTCAGCCTCCTCACCTGGAAAACGTAGATGGTGCCTACTCGGATTGGCATGAGAATCGAGTGGCTTGGGAATGTAGAGTCACTTGAGAGGATTTCATCCCCTCTTCCTTCTCATTCAGGCAGCCAAGAGCAGGGGAAAGACCTCAAGGCCTGAGCTCAGGAGAAGGGGACACGAAGTGGTCTTCCAGTTCTGTGGCTGCTGGTCCATGCTGGTGGCAGCACCTGGTGTATGAGATGGGTGCCGTTGACATTTCCAGTGACAGCAGTTTCAGGCCTAAGTCATCATTTGATTGTCAGGCTGCGTCATCATCACCTGAGAAATGTAGAAGCCTCCCGATGTGGAGGATTCCGCATTCCTCACGTTTCTGAGAACTCACAGGGCGCTCTCCTGGACCCCTGGAGGGACAGGGTGCCGGTACAGCAGATGACTTCAGGGTGCTGTGGAGGGGATGGCAAGAAGGGGTGCACAGTCATAAGTTGCCAACTGGAAAGGGATTGTCACACTGTGTCTTGGTGGCACAGTATGTTCCAGACCTTTTGCTAGGAATGCGATTTCTAAGAGGTATGAAGCATAATTCTGATGTCTGAAAGGCTTGAGAGAAGGGCTTGTGAAACAGACGTGAAGGTGGGGGGGGATCTGGAGCATTTGTGAACCGGATGAGTGAACAGCTGTGTTTGCAGACTGGGCTGGAAGGCCTGTGCCTCAGGCCACGTGCAGAGCCTGGCTGAGCAGTCCGAATCTCAGGGCTAGAGGAGGCTTAGCCCACCGCCCGTTCCTCACCTTGCAGTGTTTGTTCTGCTGCAGCCCTGTGTCTCAGCTAGGAGCCTTGGCCCGAAGTCCCCTGCTGGCCTGGCGGATCTCTCTCTGGGATCTCATGACAGCTCCTCTTCTCCAAGGAATCCCACAGATATTTGCAGCGACACCTTAATTTTTAAGCTACTTTTGGGTATTTTATCATAGAAAGCTTCCAATAAGCAAAAGCAAAGAGAATAAATAGGGTGGCTGTTAACAATGATAATAAATTTCAAAATACTGCAGGAAATTTTGTTTTACTATATGAAAACGATAGATGTTTAAAGTGATAGGATGTTTAATCTGATTTAAACATTAAGCAGTGTGTACACATAGTGAAACAGCACATTACCTACCCCTGAAATACATACATTTTATGTTTTTGTATACTAGCTAAAAATAAATGTAATTTTTTAAATCTTTCAGAAAAGCAGAGAATAGTAGAGTGAACTCAGGGTTCCATCACCAAGCTTACCAGTGATTCCTTAACATTTGGTCTCAAATCCCATGCCCACATTGTAGAATGTTCAAATCAGGCTCTTGATGAGGTGTGAATGTCGTCATGGATTGATGTGCAACTGAAGTCAAATTTAATCAGGTGTAAATTGCATACAATGTACCCATCTCCGGATGCAGCTCAGTGTGTTACAAATGCAGGAGCTCAAGCAAACACTGCAGCCGCGGAGGCTGAGAGCTTGGTCTTCATTCAGATTTCTATCAGCAGCTTTCCCAGTAACAGCCCCCAAACTGCTCCAGGCCACCACTGATGAAAACTTCTTTTACATCGTGTTGTTTTGTTTTGTTTGTTTGTTTTTTGGTACCTGGGCTCAAACTTGGGCCCTTGTGCTTGCGAGGCGGGTGGCAGAACCACTGAGCCAAATCCCCTGCCCCTGTGAAACTTCTTTTAAATTCTTGATCAGTGAAACCAGCTTGCATGGTCAGGGTGCCCAGCCATCCTCCAAGGGGCCGGCAGCCTCACTTCTACCTCGTGAGTGGCTTCTCTTGTGAGCCGCTTGTTTCCTGGTGGTTAATGACATAAAGCACATTTGCAGGCCCCAGGGGCTGTGCCTTTCCTGTGTCCCCTCCCTCTGGACGGCTGGAATGCCCATCACCACCACAGTCAGCTCCGGGAACCAGGCAGTGGGCAGGTGCTCTTTCCGTCCAGCTGTTCTTCCCTTCACTCCTCATTCTCGCCCTGCCCGGGGACGCCTTGACGCCCTCTCCCTGGGGCCTCTGTCTGCCCCATCCCACAGCTCAGGCTCTGGTGAGACCTGTGGGTTCAGTGGTCAGATCCCACCCCCTTGTCCTTCTTGCTGTTTGAGCTGGCCGAAGTTCTCCAGCTGAAAAGCAGTCTGTCTCTTGTCTGACCCTTTCATTGACAGGGCCAAGTCACGTACCGGTTACCGTGTCTGTGGGTTTCTCCTCTGCTGTGGTCTTCATTGAGGGAAATGTTTGTATGGCTTCTAGGGCAAAGTGTGGTCCAGATTTTGTGACCGACAGCTCCCTTGAATAACTTAACATGCTTCTTTTTTCACTTCTGTGCTTTTCTCTTGCTTGAAAGAGGAAGCTCCCTCCTCTTTCTCTCTCTACTCCCCATTTCCCTTCCTTCTTGTGTTTCTTTTATGCTGGGAATAGAACCCAGGCCTCACACATCCTAGGCAAGTTCTCAACCACTGAGCTACACCCTCAGCTCATCTATGGCTCTTTATGTTTCTTGGGAATTGGTAACTGGACTTGCGGTCAGAATTGGCTCCGTTCTGTTCACCAAGAAATATTGCATACTTCCACTGGGAGGCATGATTCTTTATTTAAAGTTTTAAAATAATGAGCTGCCCTCCTGGCTTTATCCAAAGATGCCTACCCAGGCTTTCAAAGTTTTTTTCTCTTATCTACGAATTGTTACAGTGTCATAAATTTTAAAACGGTGTTTCAGTCTAACGAATAACAATTAGGGGCTGGGTGGCTTAGTGGTAGAGCTCATGCTGCTCTGTGCAAGGCCCTGGGACTCCATCTTCAGCCCTGAAACCCAGGAAGGTGACTGCCCTTCCTAACGCTTGAGTTCTCCCATGTTTGGCTCCCAGGAGCCTCTGCAGCTTGGCATCCACCAGGTGCTTGGGGCTACATTCTCATTTGCCTTTCTACTGTACAAGTCCCAGCCAGATCTTGGAGTTGTTGTTTCTAAGAACTCTGGTTACTTTTAATGGAAATGGTATTTAGAGACTGTATCCTGAGTACTAAGATTGCTGATTGCTTTTGACTTGGCCATTGTTTACTGGCCTTTTTAGAGAACAGCTATGTGGCTTTTTAAATGGGAATATTCAGCCGGGTGTGGTGGCGCATGCCTGTAATCCCAGCACTCGGGAGGCTGAGGCAGGAGGATCACTGTGAGTTCGAGACCAGCCTGGGCTACATAGTTCCAGGTCAGTCTCAACTACATAGTGAGACCCTGTCTCAAAAAACAAACAACAAAAAAGGAAATATTTATCATAATTCATGTACATAGTTCCAGTCAAACTCCAGCATGCTAGAGAAACTTGGCTATATCTTGAGATTTGCATTTTTTCTTTCTGTGGCCTCGTTCATATCAGTGTTCAATGACATTAACATAATTATTTATAGGTTTGCATCATGAGGGGACACTAGATGAATACACGAGGTTTGTGTCCCCTAGGGTTACAGGTCCTGAAAAACCATCGCCTCGTATTTGTGCTGCTTGTCTTAGTGTAGATGTACAGCTACTCGCCCTGCTGCCTTGACTGCCTGTGGTGCGTAGTGATTCTGTGTGCCGGGGCTGTGCCCTCCACTGTGCCCACCACACAGTCATCCAGAACGCACTTCTCATCAAGTGGGGCAGGCCGGTGTTTACCTAATTTGCGATGCAGTCATACAACAGTATTAGAGGTGGGAAGATCAACGCTACCACCAGCAGAATGCTCTTGGAAATGTTTTAAGGATTTTCATTAAACTGTAGCATAGGTGTGGTGGAGACCACTTATCTTCGTAGTTTTGCCACTAATTTGAAACATGGGTCGTTTCCTTCCTTTCAGTATTTAGGTGCTGCTTCCTCAGACTTCTTAACCTTATGGCGATCCAAACTGTGGATAAGGCCTGTTGGGAGACCTCTAGCATCTAGCGATGTTGCCCTCCTTTGTAACAACAGCTCTTTGATTGATGGACATTTTATTGCCAGTCTTTTGTGATTACAAATAAATGTGAAATTACACAATTTTATAAATGTATCCTTCCAACATTTGTTTTTGTAGCTTATCTTTGAAATACATTTTTACAAGTGGGATTGTTGGGCCCACTTTGGTTCAGTGGTAGAGCTTGTCTAGCACGTGCGAGGCCTTAAATTCCATCCCCCGCACCACCAAAGAAACAAAAAGAGGGATTGAATCAGTAGGCGGTTTCAGCCTGAGCTTTATCATTCTGTACAGTTATCTGCAGCGTGGGGGAGCGTGTGCCCCACATTCCTTGGTCAGGGCTCATGGAGTTCTCCGTGCATGGTGCTCAGGCTCGGGTCCCTACGCACTGAAGAGCGGGACCTCAGCGTGAGTTTGCGTAAGGACGAGCCACGCAGATCATGTCTCCATGTGTTAAGACTCCTTGCATTTTTCCGGAGGTTTACTCTCTGTTTTGTTTTTGTAGGCAGGGGCTGGGCAAGTTTGTCATTTTTAAGATTTACAAACCTTTGGTGGTGGTGGTGGTGGGTTGTAGTTCAGTGGCACTGTGCCTCCCTGGCAAGAGCAAGGTCCTGCCGGTACCGGGGGTTAAAGGATTTACAAACCTTTTTTCCCTTTGCTTCTTGAATTTTGAGACATAATCAGGAAAAATTCCCTCAATGCTTTTTCTACGTAGCTGTTTTCGTTTTTTGCTTTTAGGGTTCCGATCCTCTGTAATACCCTGTGAATAACGAGGGAAA
>NW_022900923.1:1430484-1465344 GCF_012274545.1 Fukomys damarensis | reverse complement strand
CCCACGCAGGGTCGACGGCGAGGCCGGGGGCGGCAGGCGGCGCCGCTGTCTCCTCCGGGATCTGACCCTCGTTTCGCATGAGTGGAGCGGAATTAAGACTTAACGCCCTGGAGGAGTAACACAGACTTTGTGTCCCTCGGTATCGTAGTGGTTTTACTTGCAGCCGCACAAGTCGATTCTGTCATGTATTTAAATTTTGTCCTGTGTACTGTTTTTTGTTTTGTTTTGTTTTAAGTAATAAAAACCAGGTTACCTAAGCAAGATCCAGAGGAACTCTAGCATATGTTAGACATGGGAGGGCCTAACGCAAATGAAGTACAGGCTCGATTTAAAGGTGTTCAGACTCACTAAGCTTAAATACGCTACAAGCCAAACAACGCGAGACTGCCAGTTGTCCTCTTACGAAAGGGTAGTTGGAAGTTGGTTTAGATATCTGTGATGATCGTTTGTGATTCTTTATTGTCAGTTCTTTTAAAGTTTCCCATTATTTCCGCCATATCTATTTCAGCTAGTTGCTACTTTGCCTGAGGATGTTCAGCCTGGGCCTGATTTTTATGGGCTGCCGTGGAAGCCTGTGCTTCTTACTGCCTTCTTGGGAATTGTTTCATTTGCCATTTTCTTCTGGAGAACTGTTCTTGCTGTAAGTAAATTAACTTGTGCTGTGACTTATAAATACATCGAATATTTTGTAATCATTGGCCCTTTTGTTTTTCATTTTGTAACAAACAAATTAACGGTTATAGTTCATGCTGATTTTCTGAATTTAACGTAATCTTGGTGTTGGTAGAGACTTAATTAAGAGATCATGATAACCATATCCACTGTTAGTAGACTTGAAGGTTCTTGCAGCCATGCTGAAAAATAGTTTAATAATTATATATAGCACACGCTTTTAAAGAGGGATAAAAACAGGATAGAAAATATCAGTCCCTTTTATATGGTACAATATGTTGGTAATCTATACTGAAGAAATAAATTATGTGTTAAAGATTTTGTACAGGGGTGTTCGATGGAATGGTGTTTAATAGATTGAAAACTTGTCACAACCTAAGTAATCCACATTAGGGAATTTTGTGTTCCATCCCATTTATATCCACATAATTGAGTCTTGGGCTGCTGTGGGAAAAGGGAGGCGGACTGTGAAGTGTTGATAAACTGTGTTATAGAAACACATACATATCACAGGGAAGGAGGCCCCAGAGAAAAACAATAAAAAGGAAGAAACATCTAAGGTGAGGCTAGGCATAGTGATATATGTGTACCTGCAGCCCCAGCATCGAGGGAGGCTGAGGCAGGAGGATTGCAAGTTTGAGCCCAGCCTGGGCAAGTTGGTGACTTAGCAAGAGCCTGTCTCAAAATAAAAAATAACTGGAAGGCTGAGAATATAGCTCAGTGTGAAGGCCCTGGGTTCAGTCCACAGGGCCACAAAAAACAGAAGCAAAACAATGCCTTCTTAAAAAGAAGAGTCCTTTTACCTGGATTCCTGTGAAGAGTTTTCTAATCTCACTGAACTTTTTTCTTGAATAAAAGGAAAGAGCCTAGAAGGGCAAACGGAAGTGTGTGTGTGTGTGTGTGCCCGCGTGTGCGCGCGGTGTGAAAGGGGTGTCCCATTTCCCCTGCTCCTCCCCACGAAGCTGTTCCTCTGCAGGGCTCTTGGGTTCCTAGCTGCTGCTGCTCAGCCTTGCCTGGGTGCTGACAGCTGGCTCCTGCATTCCCTTCTTCCCACTTTACCCTGCTAGTAGCCTGGGTCCTTGGGCCGGGGAAGTCACTTCTGATGGGAGGAGAGGACGTTTGTCCCATGCGGAGTTTGCCACTGTGCTCTGCTGTGGCCACGGGCTGACCAGTGGGCTGGCCTTAGGTCCCCTCACTGTCTGTAACACTCAGAAGGAGAGACAGAGTCCGAATTAGAAAATTTAGCTGCGATATTTAATTAGTTACAGTTTAGGTTTTATGACCCCAGAAGTTGTCTTTGCCCTGGGAAGAACTCGGTCTTTGCCCTCCTGGAAGTTGTTAGCTGTGGTTTCTCTGTGTTCCTCTGACGTCTTCGCACTTCTCAGTTTTACTACTAACTTTTTGTGGTCTGGGGAGAACAGATCATGTAGTTTATTAGATTACTTCTAAGCTGAGCCAGAAGACAACTCGGAGAGGGTTTCTAAGGAGTCTCCCGGTGAGTGGAAGAGGCATAGCTTAGTCAGAGATTATGCCAGTCTTTCCGTACAGTCATTTGTAGACTTCATGCTGGCTGTTTGGGGGTGTCAAGTAAGTAATTTTGAGTTACTAAATTGTTAATGTGCGTGTTACAAAGGTAAATGGCCTTCAATAAGTAAGCCTGGTGCTCACGTGATAGTGGCAGAGGAGCATCTGTGTGGCAGTGAAGTAAGACGCGCACCTTAATGCTGTGTCAGAGGCTGTTTATGAAGTATCGCTAATGGTCTGAAGTGCTTTTCAGTCTTTCTTATCTTTTAATCATATGGGTTTATCCTGAACCAAGCAGTTATTAAATTTTCATTTGGTTATGACTCTGTTGTAACTGTATATTTTTATTAACCCAAACTTTGACATCAAGTTTAATTTTCTTTCCCTTCTAGGTAAAGGAGAGAATATATCAAGGTAAGTCTGGGCGGGCTTGCTGTAGGAACTGTTTCTGCACTTGTGTTTGGGAGGTGCGCTAGGCCGCCAGGAGGTGGGCTGCTCACTAGCGGCTGGCACCAGGTCGCTCCGGCCGTAGAGAGGAGGCTGACGCTGACGGGATGGTGCCTGCTGAGGCGGCCGAGGGGCAGCAGCTGTGGAGGGGAGGCGGTCTGAGGGCCTGGAGCAGACTGATGGTGCGAGTTACTTCATCCCACACGAAATATGAATTTGTGTGGGAAATGTGAGAACAGTAATGTAAATATGCTTGCATTTTCTGTTTATCTTTGCAAGTGGTATATGTTGAAGGTGAGCAGGAGCATGTTTTGTGAAGGGAGGGCTATCAAGCTACATAACATTTTACTGTATTTCCTACCTTTGAAATAAAATTGCCATATCATTGAAAGAAACGTAACTCCATTTTTCTTAATTTTAATACTGTCGTACACATTGTTGCCCTTAGCTTTGGATTTCTTTGGAAAGCCTGATGGCTGCATGAAGCTCTGGTCTTGCAGTGCCATGCAGCGTCTGCTCTCCTGTCCTGCGCCACCCGGTTTCATTTAGTGCTCGTAATAATCTTCTTGCTTTTTCCTCTTTTCAGTCACTGAACAGCAGATTTCTGAAAAGGTGAAGAATACCACAAAGGAAAACACAGAGCTTATACAGAAATTGTCAAATTATGAACAGAAGGTACAGTTACTGTTTTGGGTCTCTCCTGGACTGACTTGTGCTGCGGTGTAGCTCGGTTATCATGGTGTCTTTGAGTCGTGTCTTCTTACTTCAGCATTTCCGGTGAACCCTCCAGCTCTTGGGCATCGTCATGCGTACACAGTACTGCCTTCTCTGTGAGGATCGCCTGTGACTTATAGTCCTTAGTTCTGAATGCTCTGTTTTACGTAGGTCAAGGAATCAAAGAAGCTTGTTCAGGACACCAAGAAAGAAAATATGATTCTCTCTGAGGAAGCAATTAAATATAAGGTAAAAATTCTTCTCTTTTGGGGATTATATTTTAGGAACAAAAGCAAGTGTAGTGACTCTTGCTACTCTTAACATCTTTTCTTCTAGGATAAAATCAAAGTACTTGAAGAAAATAGTGAAATTCTGGGTGCCACAGCTAAAAATCTTCGTGTTATGTTAGAATCTGAGCGAGAACAGAATGTGAAAAATCAAGATTTGGTAAGAGTTTTGCTGCTAAGTGTTACTATAATTTGATTTCTGAACTGTTTGTGAATTAGTGGAATTTTTCCCATGCTGTTAACTAAAGAAGATTAGGAATAACAGGGTTGAACATGTGCCCGTGTTGTGGGGTTTTCAGTTCTAATCCTATAGGATATTTTTTGGGCCTGGGAAGTGTTTTGATCCTCAAGCCTGGATAAGTTTCATATTGCTTTGCTGTGTCCAAGACAGAACTGCCAAGAAACCATGGGCCAGTTGAATAGTCTGTGTACACTGTTTGGTTTTATTTTACAGAGTTGTATTTTTCAGTATACTTTCTATCTTTAGAATAGTTTTAAAATTATATAAAAGTTGTAAACATAATAGGAGGGCTCTCATATTTCCCACTCTTGTTGAGCTGGATCTCCTGCTGAGTTCACACCTGGTGGGTTACCTTTGTGAATCCTTTGCACACCGCACTTTTTAGAAGAAAGCTACCACACACAGCCTGCAGTTAAAGGGTGGAGAATTAGGTTCGCTTGAGGAGCCAGCATCTTCTTAAATATTTTGAAATTCTGCACATGAGATCTGTCTGTCCTCACTGAAATTCTATCATTTTTAATTCAGGCATGAGTATTATTAAAGTGACCTTGGGGAATTTTTGTTTTCTACCACCAGAAAAAAAAAACAGCAAAAAACTACTAACTTTAACTGGTTTACTTGAACTTTTCTTTCAGACTGTGTTGTCTTCGTGGTTACCACAAAGGTTGTGGATGCCATGAAATATTTGGCTTCAGTTATTTTCCCTCATCTCATGAAGCTCTTGATTCTCCCCCTCCCAGGCCAAACTGGGTCCCCTGCTGTTACCTAAAACATAGTGGTAGCTTGGGGTATGTTTGGTGATATTTCTTCCCTTTTTTTTTTAGCGTACATATCATTGTTTCTCCCAAAATCAAATGCATATTTTGTGTTCTGTGTTCCCATGGTAGATACTGGGAAATAGGAAATCTATACAGAAGTTAAAGGATGTTATTTCAATGAATGCCTCAGAATTATCGGAGGTAAGGCTGCCTGCGCTTCCCAGTCTTAGGTTTGTTGAGAACTGTGATTTGATGGACACGCACAATGTGGGTGGCGAGGCGGCCCCTCTCCTTCCTTTGGCACCAGCTCAGAAATAGGCGTGCTCTGCGGTAGGTCCAGATTGCCCTAAATGAAGCCAAGCTCAGTGAAGAGAAGGTGAAGTCTGAGTGCCAGCAGGTCCAGGAGGAAAACGCCAGACTGAAAAAGAAGAAAGAGCAGGTAAACATCCAGTCCGCGGTGACACGTTAGGAAAGCCGGTGTCTTTACTTCATAGTTGTCTTTTCCCAGATCTGCTCTCAGGGTAAGGAGATGCTGTGCAGGGTCCAGCTGTGCTCTGTGCTGAGTGCACATCCGTGCTCCATCTCTCCTGGGTTTTCTGTTCTGTACAATGGATGCCAGCTCTCGGCCTTCGTCTTGTCAGACTCCAGTCATTAACGAGTGGCCTCATCAGGCCATGGGTTGGCTTTTGAACCTCAGAATTAAGGCGTTTATAAGCCTCCTTTGAGCAGTTGCTGCTCAAAGGCCATAGGAAGGTAGAAGATTGGGAATCCGGCCTTAGCACATTCACAGCAGGGCCAGAATTCCCGTCTCAAGTGGGCAGCTCTGGTTTTGAATGTGTTACGTTCCTGCGGCTGAAACCACCTGGTGGAACCTGCATGACTGTCCCATCGGGTGGTGTCTTAGTTACTTTTCTCTTGTTGCTGAGACAATATGCCCAACACCCAGAGTTAAAGGAGAAAGAGGTTATTTAGTTCCTAGTTTTAGGAGTTTCAGTCCATAATCACTGGCTGCACGGCAGGGTGGCACAGGCAGAGGGGCAGTTAGTTCATGGCAGACTGAAGGTAGCAAAGCAGCAAGGGCAGTCTTTCTGCCCCTTTACCCAGAATGCGTAGGGCACCAGCACTCGCGCCCTCGGGCCTAGCGTTGTACCCTAAATCAGTCACACACTCCAATTCAGCCACCTCTGAGAAAGCCCCAGGCTCGGGGGCGGTCTGGACACAGCCGTAACGGGGTATGCGACAGTCCTGCACATGGCACCGGCTCAAGCCAGGGACATGTTGAGCCCCAGCGAGATGCACCTGTCTGTGCCGACTGGCAGTCACTCACTCGAATCACAGGCGTTTGCAGAAGGGTGTGACTGGTGGGGTCAGCTCCCTTGATGGCTCCGAGGGCACTCTCTTAACTCAAGTCCTAGTCTCTGTGACAGACAGGGAGGACCCGCCTTTCTGCCTCCCTGTCCCGCCTGCGCGGCCCTGGTGTCTCTCTGCAATGCCCAGTCCACAGGCATCTGTGTGTCTGACTTCAGCTGGCACGGGAAATTGAAGACTGGAAGATGTCACATGCTAAGCTCAGTGAGCAGATCAAGGCCTTTGAGAATTCTCAGAGGGAACTGGAAGCTGCTCTTGCTCATAAAGATGACAGTGTTGGGGTATGTTTGTCCTGCCCGCTCCGTGCCTACCTCACAAATCCCTGAGGCCTGCTGAGTTGGGTGAGCCTTTTCACGGCCCCTTGCTCCTCTCCTAGGCTCTGACCAATTGCATCACGCAGCTGAATCGATTGGAGTGTACTCCCGAGTCTGAGGGTCCAGGTCCAGGAGGAACCGAGGCAGATGAATTAGCTAACGGAGAAGTGGGAGGTAAGGTCAGCCCTTTGGTGGGTAGACTCCTTTCTGCCTGTGTAGTTGAGGGTGGCCATGAATTTACTATGTAGTCCAGGCTGGCCCCAAATTCATGGCAGTCCTCCCGCCTCAGCCTCCTGAGCATGCTTGTCTTTAATTGTGGACACAGGTGCTACTTCTCAGCTGACTGAGTTTCTGCTTAATCATCACAGGGTTTGTAGATGTGTGGGTGCTGACAGCCACAGGCACACAGAATGCTGTTTTCCACCCCTGAGGCCTGGAGCTGCTGCAGTAGCTGTGTCTGAGGCCTCATAGTACTGGCCACAGGGCCGCAGGAGTGTGTCTTCCCGAACGCAGTGTGGCTGGAGTGGGGCCCCTCGGGGTCTCCTCGCTCAGCGGCGGCCCCATAACATGCTCTCCTAGCGGGACTTCACTCACTGAGCCTTAGTTCTGTCAGTTCTGTCGGTGAATTTGTTTTTCCTTTCAGTGTTTGATGAGCATTAGTTTAGTTTTGGGGAAGTCAGGGAAACAGTTTAAAAAAAGCAAGGGAAGAAAAGGCAACTAAAGCTTCTTGTTTTTTCAGGTGACCAGAGTGAGATAAAAAATCAAATTAAGCAGATGATGGACGTCTCCCGGGTATGGTCCTCTCACAGTGCCCCGTGCACCTACAAGTGCTTCCTGTGCTTCACTTTCAAGCGCGTGCCCCTCTCTCTCGCAATTTCTAGACACAGACCACAATATCAGTGCTCAAGGAGGATCTCAAACTCTTACAAGCCAAGCTGAGAACCTCAATGTCCACCAAGTGTGACCTGGAAGGTGGGCTCCTGGGCGCGGGTGGGGCACAGACTGAGCCGGGCGGGGAGCTGGGCCGGCGCCCTGTCCTCCCGCGATGGTGACACCAGTCCCCTCACAGAGCAGATAAAGAAGCTGGACAAGGACTGCGGCACGCTGCAGTCTGCCAGGACCGGGCTGGAGGAGGAGTGCAGGACATTGCAGCAGAAGGTGGAGATTCTGAATGAGCTGTACCAGCAGAAGGAGATGGCGTTGCAGAAGTAAGGCCCGGCCTGCCGGCCTCATGCGCCGCCTTCCCCGCCAGCAGGGCCTGGGCTGCCACCCCATCCCCTTTTCTGTACCCATGTCCCTGGTGTATGTAGGGCAGGGCAGGGTCCCTTCTCTTCTGCAGATACGGGGAGGGGGCAGCATCACCCTCCGTGACTGGCGTTGTCACAGCTCAGCCACCTGCCCGCCCTCTCTGTCCAACCCCAGCTGTGAGGTTCCGCCAGGCCATCCTTGCTCCAAGTCACCTGCCCTCCCTTCCTTGCACAACTTGGTTGGAAGCCTGTTTGCTCTCCTTCTGGCTTCTGAAGGCACTTTCTGAAGTACAGGCCCGCCCGGTTGTCTCCAGAGGATTTGCTCCATGAGGGCCTGTTTGCTTTCTCTCTCCTCAGTTTCTTGGAATATTTTCAGTCCTGCTTCTGTGTAAGCTTGGTGTAGCCATGGCTTGCTCTCCTCATCTTTTCATAGGGGCTTTGAAGGCCACAGCGTGTTCCCTGCACGAGGGAGTGGGTGCACACTCCTGGGCCTCGCTGCCTTCTGCCCGCCGTGCTGTTGTAGTGACCTGTGCTTATGCTCCACCCTGCAGACTGCAGAGACATCTTACTGTCGTTTGCGGTGGTCCCCTCCGATGTACACTCACTTTATGCATGTATCCTCCCATTCCTGTTCTTCGTTCTACATCACAGGTCTTCTCTGAAATTACTTTCATTCTAAGCCAGACGTGATGCACGCCTGTAATCTCAGCACTTGGGAGGCTGAGGCAGGAGGATTGCTGGGAGTTTGAGGCTAGCCTGAACTACATACCAAGATCCTGTCTGTCTGAAAAAGCCAAAACAACAACAACAACAACAACAACAAAAACAATCAAAAAACACCCCAACTTTCATTCGTCTTGATAAATTTGATTATTTTTGCATGAAAATGTCTTTATTACCTTCTAGCCCATTTTTGAAAGATCTTTAAGCTACTTCTAGAATTACGACGGTCATTCAATTTTAGTGTGCTACAGATGACATTGACTCCTGGGTTCACAGTTCTCTGAGGAATCTATTGTCATTGTTGTGTTCCCTTCCCAAGCGTCCGCTCCCCCGGCTCCTCGTCTTTGCATTCTCAGCAGTTGAGGAGCTGTGCGGGGGCCTTGCTCCTCCTCCCCTCGCACGCCGTGGGCATCTTAAATCTGGGGTCTTTTCTCCAGGGCATCCTGCCTCATTCCCTCCCCTGATTCGGCTGCTGAACAGCGATACTCCCCTCATCCTGGACGTTTCCCGTGCTGTCTGATACGCTTGATCCCACCCTGCCATGTGTCTGCTGCCAAGAGCGCTCGCTGAGCCCCTACGTTCTGTTTTTCTGGTTTCCTCCTTTCTCTGGGCTGGGGACCGAATCCAGGCCTTCAGGCATGCCTACCAGCACTGAGCTGCAGCCCAACCCCTTTATTTTCTTCTGAGAGACGGGGTCCATCTGTATTGCCCAGGCTATCCTTGGACTCCTGGACTCAGTTTTCTCCTGCCTCAGCCTCCTGAGGAGCTGGGCCCACAGGCACCCTGCCATACCAAGCCGTTTCTCAGTTTTATAGCTTCTAATCCTCTGGAAATTCGTACCGGACATTTACACTCTTAATGCATAAGGCACGCTTCCTTTTGAACCTGGGGTGAGCTCATTTTGTGGCTCCCTTGTCTTATCTTTGCCAGGAGTTTTGTTCTCTGAGGGGGCAGTGATGTGTGGGAGCTGTGGAGGAAGTATGAGCCTCGGGCACTGCCGGCTTCCTGTGGGGAAGACCTGAGGCTGTCACTGCCGTGTGGTGTGCGGCACGGCTCCTTCAGACCCGGCTCGGGCACTCGGGGGACTGCCTGCTCCGTACTAGGGCGCGGCACTGTACACGCTCAGCTGAAGCCTGCGGCCTTCAGCAGGCTCCTCGGTGTCCCTCAACTCCACTTCTCTTTTCTTGAAACCCAGGGATTGGCTGAGGGCTGGGTTCGGCCTCCTCACTTCTCTGCATCATCAATGTGTGGTGAAGCCGGGGTGCGGGTCTCTGGGGGACTCACAGGCCCCTCTCCGGCTGGGTCTTCTCGGGAGGCAAAACTCCCCCTTACCACGGCACCTGTCTCAATGGAGAAACAGCTCTTAACATGGCGACACAAGAACAGTGGCTGGTGCCCTTTCCCTGGCAGGAGGAGGCGGCGGGCGTGGCCCTACTTCCTCCTTACCCCTTCCTTGTGCCAGCTTGATCAGGCCCAGGTGGCTTGCTGCTGTGCTGTGCTTTCTTACATTCGTTCGGTTTGCTGGAGAGAGAGTTCCAGGGAGAGGTGGGAGAACACAAGTGATCTGCCAGGAGCCCACAGTGGGGCTTCCGGAGTGGCAGGTGTGAATTCCTTCCTGGGACTCTGGGGGGAAGTGGCATGTGGGCCGAGCCCACCCTTGACAGCCGCCTCTGTCCTAGGAAACTGAGTCAGGAAGAGTATGAGCTGCAGGAGCGAGACCAGCGGATGTCAGCCGCAGACGAGAAGGTGGTGCTGGCCGCAGAGGAAGTCAAAGTGTGCAGGTGAGGCGCCTGCGGCCAGTGCAGCGAGGGCTAAGTTGCTTTGTGAAACTGCATGTTAACACGGAAGAGACTGGCACAGAAGCATAAACCAGTCATCAGAGGATATGAGTGCATCATTTCCCACAGCAGAGCACTTTTAAGTTAACAATGAAAACTTAACAGAAAGGTTCTTAGGCCAAGGCTGGTGCGACTGTCAGGGAGCCCGGCCCCTGCTCTCGGGGGCTGTCCTTGAGTCAGCCTTTAGGGGAGCAGCCTGCTTCTGTCACACAGTGGAATCCTCTGGAGTCACCGTGCCCTGGACAGGACAGGCCCAGCAGTCAGCATGTTGGGTCATTTCCCACGAATACTATTAAAAGAAAAGCCTTTACAGGGCAGGATATCCCTAGCAGGATTACTTGAGAACATTACTGCAGATGATAGAAATAAGGGGATTATGAAGTACTAGTCTTGCTCGTTCTGTACTCATCATGATAGGGAATTTTTTTTGTATGTGTGGTGAAGTCTTCAAAGGTAAAGCCGTTAGAGTCAAGGGAACGTAGTCAGATTGTTTCAAATTTTATTCAGCTTTAACTGATAAAAACCAAATGTCATTTTTAGGCGGAGAATTCAAGAAATGGAGGAAGAACTGCAGAAAACGGAGCGCTCACTTAAAAACCAGGTAAAGACTGTGCTGTGCTCAGTCATAGTGTTCTGTGGTATCTAAGGCGGACAGTTCTGTCACCGCCAGAGGCCACGGCAGAGTCCCTGAGTGAGTTGGCATCTTGTCTTTCAGCTTGCTACTCACGAGAAGAAGGCTCACGAGAACTGGGTGAGAGCTTTTCCTTTCCTTCCCCTTGGGTTTCCTCCAAGGCTTCCCGAGCTGACCTTGAACTCGTCTCCCACAGCTCAAGGCGCGCAATGCAGAAAGGCAGATCACCGAGGAGAGAAGGGAGTCGGCCAACCTGAGGCACAGGTGCGTGGTGGGGGCTGCTCACGGAGCGTTCGCCCTCCAGTCCGGCGCACTGAGGTGTCTCTCTGTGCAGATTACTGGAAATGACCCAGAAGATGGCGATGCGGCAGGACGAGCCTGTGATTGTCAAGCCAATGCCTGGACGACCCGGGGCCCAGAACCCTCCCCAGAGAGGTAGGCTGTGCCTCGGTGCCGGCAGCCCTCCCTGCTCCAAGCGCGGGCCACCGGAAAGTGCAGTGAACGTTGCCTCCGCCGCAGGTCCCCTGAGCCAGAACGGCTCCTTCGGTCCGTCCCCCGTGAGCGTGAGCGGAGGTGATTGCTCCCCGCCCCTGAGCGTGGAGCCCCCCAGCCGGCCGATCTCTGCAACCTCGCGAAGAGACCTCCCCAGGAGTGAATTTGGTGAGTGCAGCTCCCGGTGGGCTTTTCTGCTTTCCTCTTTTCCCTTTCGAGTGTGCTACAGACAGCAGCATTCTAGAGTGTGGGTCTAGCACAGGGGAGGACATTTCCCCGTCTTTTCGGGTGTTTACGACAAGAGGCTGCAGAAGCGGAAGCCCTGTGTCTGCCTCTTCATTTTTTTCTGTGAGGCATGTGTGTCCCTCTCAGGGGTGCGTGTTTGTGATGCGTGATGACTGCACTCATCCTGGGGAGGGGCTGCATCTCCTGTCGCAGCTCAGTCATTTCCCTCCCCTGCCCACCTCCACAGTCCACCCCGTTTTCTTTTGCCTTCTACTCTGCTCTTTAAATTATGTTTGGGACGCGCATACAGGAGAAACCATGTGATATTTCACTTAGCTGTGTGGTCTCCAGGTGCATCCATCTCCCTCCCTCTAAATACATTAAATTTGGCCTCCTCTGTGGCATAGTACTCCATGGTGGGTAAACACATTTTCGTTAGCTGCTCATCTGCCGATGGCTGCAGAGGCCACTCCCGAGGTAGTGCCGTTGGGAGTCGTGTGGAAACGTGGTGAGCAGTTGTCGCTGCAGTGTGATGTGTAAGGCTCTGTCCTGAAGCCCTGGTGCTCCTCTGCTTCGTGTCCTGAGAGCGGCCTTCCATCTTCATGGCTTACGCAGCATGTGTACTTCCCACTTCTCTTACCAGAATACGAGCTGTCTCATTTCTGACTCAGTGTCTGTAGCACACTGACTGGAAGCCGGATTACGTGCACACTGAAAAGAGCCAGTGTTCAGAAGCCTGTCAGGCAGCAGAGCTGTCTACTGACACCAGGGCTTACTGCTGTTCTCTGCTCCGAGGCAGCTCTACTTTCAGATCCAGGACTCTACTGACACCGGGATTCGGGGTCTCGCATAGCTTTCTGGTGAAGAGCTAAACCTTTACCTGCCCCAGCTTTTATGTCTTCTGAAGAGTACAGCCAGGGCCAGCTGCGAGGCCATACCTCGTCCTCAAGTATCTGCCAAGGCCCAGGAAGCCCCCCCGCCTCGCTGGGGGAGCCACGTCATTTCTGAGTTGAAGCAGCAGGTGTGTCCTCCCCTCAGAGTGCACGGCCTGAGTCCGTTCTCTGGCCCCTCACAGATGCTGGACCTGGTCCAGGACCCACGGTGAGCAGCGGCTCCCGAGGCTCCTCCCCTGGGAAGGGCCTGGATGAGGCCAAGGTGAGCCTGCGGGGCAGCCTTTCCCTGTGCGCTCCCCGGGTGCCTCCTGTCCTGTCTGTCCTGTTTGCATACCTCCTGCTCTTTCAAAAAGCAGGCTGCTGCACACGAGCCCGGCGTGAGGCGTGAGCCTGAGCATGCAGCAGCAGTAAGTATGGCAGTTGGGGATGAGGCCGGGCTGGGCGCAGCCACTTAGGCTCCTGGGCGTGTGGAGGCCTCCCCTGTGCTGTGTGCGCGCCTAGCTGACAGTGTGAGCCGAGTCAGAGTGGATTCCTAGAGCTGGGAGCTTGTCCAGGACTTGGTGGGGCAGGGTCTCGCTGTGCAGCTCAGCCTGGCCTGGGACTCAAGTGGACACTGCTGGCCTCAAATAAAAGTGCAGGGATCACGGGCATGCGGCCCCCACACCCAGCTTGCTCTTCGGGAAGTGTGCTGTTAACACTTCGCCACTGTACTGGGCAGACCCCGTCCTGGTGATGGGAAACGCGGCAGAGAGATTTGCTGGAAGTGAGACCAGCCTGGCCAGCCCAGCTGCGCTGTCCCTGAAGCGCCTTCCCACGAGCTGGTGGCCTTCACACTGCACAGCGCTGCCCTGGCACCAGTCAGAACTTGCTGTCCTCACTTCCTGGCCACCCAGGTCCACAGGTGATATTGGCCAGCGTCTCACAGTGCAATGGCACTGGAAGGGGAAGCTCCCTGTTAGCCTCATCTCACTGAGCGTGTAACACAACCAGTGTGCAAAAACCCTTCCGTGTCCTAGTGCAATGCTCTGGGAACACACATCCCTTGGAAGCCTTTTACCGGTCGTGCCACACACACTGTAGAGGATGGTGCTGAGCTCGTGGTGAGGAGGGACATGCACTGGCACATCCTCCCAGCGCGCTCCCCAGCGTATGGCTGGGCTCTAGAGCTCACCGTGCACACACGTGGTGACAGCTGGGGGCAGTGCTTGCTCTGCGGCATCCTTTTAACCGCTGAGCCGCGGGGGACATGGTGGGAGGTTGCTGCACTGACCTCGCTCTCCGGACAGGGGCCTGCTTTCGCCTAGGCTTCGCTTTTCCTGGTGTCAGCAGTGTTCTGTCACCGGATGTAAAGCTGTAACCGCTTCTGTTCTGCAGGTTACTATGGCCGTGAAGGGGCCCCCTGCTTTCCCAGGGCCTCCGTTCATGGGCGGCCCTCTGCCACCACCTGTTGGATACGGGCCGCCGCCACCACTCTGCGGGCCTTACGGACCTCGGCCAATGCCTCCGCCACCTCCACCATTCGGTACGACGCACTGGACAGCACAACTTGTCCTCTCCTGTTGCCCCCACTAGAGCAGTTGCTAATGACTGGCTTGTCCAGAGTGGCCATCTTTCCTCCTGACCCTGTTCAGCAGTTGCTATTCCTGGTTACCACAATACAAGGCGAAGCTGAGCCCATTCCAACCTCCCTAGTTTCCCAACTACACAATCTCCTGACACTGACACAGGTAGTAAAGGGCTCTTCCCGGAAGCGCAAGTATCATTCCCATGAGGACAGGTGGAGTGGGTGGTTAGAGGAGAATCTCTTAGTGACCTCATCGATGTTGCCGTTTCATCGGTGGAGGTGCAAGGCCATATCTGGCAGGGCAGGCTCACTGACACTGGTGGCACGTGACCGGTCTGTGCCCAGCTACTGTATGAACTTGTGACTGACAGATAATAGAAGAATTCCCTTAAAAGGTCATTGTTGCAGTGCAGCTCTCGGTGCATAGTCTGTCATCTCGGTGTGGTAGCCAGCACTTCCACGTGAGATGGCCACAGAGCTGCACCATGAAGAAAACAGGTCCAGAGCCAGGCAGGCCATGTTCAAGTCCTGCCTGCATGCTCTGGGCTGGCTGGCCTCAGGCTGTAGCTTGAACTTGCCTAGCCTAAGTTTCCCTTACCTGTGAAATGGCATGCATCACTCAGCATCCTGGGGATGTGCGAGATCAGACCCTCCCTGAGCTCACTGGGTATCTTGCTTCGCAGTTCCGTGTGTGTACCCGCCACTGGGCCTGAGGGAGTTCGCCCCGGGCGTCCCGCCTGGAAGACGAGACCTGCCTGGCCACCCCTGGGAGTTCTTGCCAGGCCATGCACCATTCAGACCTGCTGGCCCACTCGGCCCTCGAGAGTATTTTCTTCCTGGCCCTGGATTGCCACCACTGCCTTCTGGCCCCCAGGATTACGTGCCGCCGCCTGCCAAAGGAGACCCCAGGGATGAGCCTGCACCTGCCTCTCCACGCAGCAGCCAGGACTCCTCGCAGGCTCTGAGGCAGAGCCAGTGACTCTGACTCCATTCAGAGGGAAATGGATGGCACTGTTCAGATGGCAAAAGTTTCCATCAGCTTTGAAACCCAAAAGTTTAAGACATTTTTAATACTAAGCTGCCTTGGGCAGTATGCATTTTTGAGCCAAACAATTCAAGTCTCATCTTTCCTCTAAAAATCGCCTCAAGTTTGAGCGTCCTTCCAACTTGGAAATGTGCAATAATACCTGTGTTTCAGTTAGTGTAGCATATGTAATTGCAAAATGATTCAGAATGTCATAAAAATGACCATTTCCTGTGGAAATGCTTAAAGAACATGTATTTCCATTGCCCTATTTTAAGAGTACCAGGTGAGTACAGAGCAGTAGTGTTTATGAGCCGGCACCTCTGCCTGCCCGCCACCCCTGTACTGGTCGAAATGACTGTTACGTAAAGATGTTTACTCAACAATCATAACCTTTATCTCCCCTCTCACTGATATCCTTTGTAGTAATAGTTAATAAAAACTTGTTTGTTAATATTTCCAAGTGTCTCTTGGTTCACTGCTTGTTGTGAGACCCGTCGTGACGCTGGCTCCCGGGACCGTAACCTGTCTGGTGACTGCTGCAGCCCTCTGTGCTGCCTGCATGGGTGTTCTGCCTGGCTCACCGTAGGGGAGTGTGAGTTCACAATAGCAACGAGAACTGTTTGACCTCAATTTTTTTTTTTCACCGTGACTGTATTTAGGGGTGTAACAGCAAAATAGAAATGATGTGTCATGACTGTGAAAGCAAATTATTTCTTAAAACCCTAGTCTGTTCTCTGTCCCACATTCTACAAGTGACTTTCAAGGAACATGAACCAAAAATGAGAAGAGCAAAAGTGACTGAGAACTATAAGGCTTCCACCCTACTCCTGGTCAGCAACCTTGGGCTGAACTCCATCCTGTTTAGACAGATACTATTCCAAAATCTCTATTTGGGCATTTGCACCTTTCCTTAAGAATCACAAGTCTAAGAATCTGGAAGTGCACTGCACTTAGTCTTGGACTGTTCCTACTCTGTATTGTTCCTAAGGACAGACTTGCTCCTCAGACACTGAGTATGGTAACTTAACAGCACATTTAAGAGGCTGAGGATCTAGAGTGAGTTAAAATTCTAAAAGGCTCAGCTTTTGCTTACTGCTACGGATGGCATCCTGGAGCCCAGAGCCTGGCCTGTCCCGGCCACGCAGCGCACCATCATGCACCTGCCACAGTACTCAGAGAGATGCAACCTCTCAAGTCAGGGTAGCTCAGTGCCAAAGGAATGAATGAATCTCGCAGGAAAAGAATTCCCTCAACAATGCCTCCATCTAATTAATGTCAAGAAAAGATGACATCTTACGTCATCTGCCATTTCTAACCCGCAAAATAAGACAAAAATCAGGAATACAATCTTGGAATGTCATCTATCAACCTCTTTGGGACACAAAAAGTCAACAAAACTTCTAATTTTAATGAGCACACAAATAAAGACTGCAGGAAGGAAACAGGAATGGTCTTTTTTACTCACGCCCTACATCCTGACTGGTACTTTCACGTCCTGCATCGCAGAACATTGGCCAGAGGTGATCATGCTGAGTAGCCGTCCGGCAGGTCTGCGCCAGGGGAATCTTGGCCTCTCACTTCCACCGACTGCGCCACTCATGGGGCCAAGTACACCTCGGGCAGGCAACCGGGGCACGGCCGGGTGGAGCATCCCGCTTCCCAGCTCTGAAGGTGGCCCCTGTATCAGACGACCGCTCCAGCTGTTTCTGGGTTTCCCTACTGCACTGCCTCGTTCAGGAAGCAGCACTTCCACTGCGGCTATGGTTATTGTCCCCTGGCTGACTTCACTGGAAAGTGAATTTCAGTCACTTGTGGGACGTGGTGTACTCTGTCTACTGCTTCTAGACATGGTCACCTTTTGTCACTTCATTTGGGTCTGAATGCAAGCTCAACTGTTCTAGTCCAGCTTCTTCACTGCCGCTGTAAGGCATGAGCACTTGACACACACTGTGTTCACAGGCAGGACACAGGCTGCCCCAGGTAGCTCGCTCTGGTACGCACATCAAGGAGGACAACACACCCATTCTGCTACATTTTAATAGTAGGTTTCAAAGATTATGTTCAGGACTCCACAGGGTACAGAGTGTTGCCAAGCACCTTGGAAGGGTACACGACACAGAAAGTGGGTCCTCGCCCCCGAGGAGCTCACAGCCTGGGGAACCGGACAACTCCAAAGTTGAAGAACTGAGTGAAAAGAAAGCAATTTATTAAGGCAAATTCTTCATCTCCTAGACCTACTGTGGACCGAATAATTTTAGTATTTGGAATTTATCAGTCAAGTTGAAAGACGGGACTGAATTTGGCTGAGAATTCTTTTAGGCTCGTAGTTTCTGTTAATATTCAGCTAGTAAGCAGGAGTGGCCTAACAGACAACCAGAAGTAGACTAGATCTCCTGAAGTGCAAGGGTTAACACAGCTTCACTGTGGTCACTTACTGAAAAGCAAACATACTGAATGCTATACCTAGGCTATTACACCAGCTAAGTAGAAGCTGGCACTACTCCCTCATGCACTGTTGGTTTAAAACAGTGAATACTGGGCTGGGGATTTAGCTCAGTGGTACCACTGCCTGCCTCAAAAGTGCAAGGACCCGAGTTCGCTCTCTGGTACCAAAAAAAAAAAAAAAAATGTGAACATTAAAATATGTGGGTTCCACATCCAACCCACAGAAAGCCCATCACAAATCTTAATGTCGAGTGTATCAAATATTCACCTCGTGATATGAAAGTTGTTTATGCCTCTTATTAAGTCAAAAGTAATGTAAATGATCAAATTTATAATAAGCTAATGATCTGCATGTTTTCACATGGATGAATGCCAATGTATCTAAACAGGAAATAAAAGACAATCCTATCTACCTATATTAAAAAAATAGAAAGTCTGCCGGTTTTGCATACTCATCACTCTAAGTAAAGGTATTCAGGTTTTAAGGTTTCACAATCAGTTGTCAGAAAAACAGCAGTTACTCCTGCACTATTGCATTAGTGTCAGACTCAATTATTATTAGATGACATGACCTACAAGACATTGTAAACCCATCTAAAAATGTGTTTATTCTGAGATGCTTCCAATGCTAACTCTAAAATCATCAGAAAAAAAAAAAGTGTGATGCAGAACAGCACATCAACAGGACTAAAATATGCTCATTTTCAGAAAAACAATCTGGTCATCTGGAAAAAAACTGCAGCCACCACCTGGGGACACTGTCCCGCCTGGGGACACTGTTCCAGGCCAGGCACACTGTTCTTAGGAGGGGAGCTGTTGGGCCAAGAGAGTCCAGGCCCCTGGGCAGGCCTCTCCACACAGCCAGCCACCAGCCCGCCCACCTGCCCGAGTGAGGCCCACTCCAGCCCAGAGCGCACACGGGGGCAAAAGGGAGCAGAGGAGGAAACCGAGAGGCCCTTCCTGCTGCATGGGGTGTGGAGCTGAGCACACCTCCACAACGGCACTGTTGCAGGAAGCAGAGCAGGGCAGAGGGGATGGAGGAAACAGATTCTTAATTGCACAACTAACAGAAAAAAGCGTGTCCGACACCTACAACAGGCCTTCATCCAAAGGAGTCTTCCGCTCTGCGAAAGCTGTACACAGCTCACTGACCTCGGTGGGCACAGCCCACTCCCTGCTGAGGAAGTGAAGATCCCGCAAGGCGATGGTGCTTGCTTCCGGCTGGTAAGATTCACAGGAGCTCCAGGTTACTCAGGTCAGGATCAGTCCTTGTGCAAAGTTTGATGCAGATGAAGATAAAGTGGTTTCTTGGTCAGTAACTGTAACTTTTTTCTTTTAAAGTCAGTGGGTTTCTTGTAGCTGTAACCGCAACAAGAGAGAGCATTAATATATCTGGGTAACGGACCTACTACCTACTCCAGGGTTACTCCAGGGGTAGACATGGAGCAGCGCCACCTGCACGCCACTTACAGCTCTATTACAATGGGCCCAGGCTTAATCTCGTCCATCTCCATGAAAGCGAAGCACTTGGTGCTGGTGAACCTCTTCTTAGGCTTGTAGTGTTTGAATTCAAAGAAGATAGCTGCCCCTGCAGGATGAGATACACAGACCAGGTGAACTGTGGGAAGAACTTTCTCCTGGATCCATGTGTTTTTCACTGATCACCATGAGCACAGGAGCAGGCACACTGGACAGAGTAACCTGTGTTAATACGGTCAGGTGTGGCAGACTGACTTGACTACGTCAGGTCCTTCTGTAAGCGTTGTCACTAAAAAGAGTATGTAAATGTTAGACACCAAAGGGGAGCATGGAAGACACGACAGGTCACTGTGTACTAGACACAACAGCATTAAAAGAGTTTCACACACTGAAGCTTAGTTCTTCCTCTTCCCCTCAAACACACCTGGAAACTCAGTACTTGTGAGGCTGAGATTCAATCCGCTTAGCTGTGCTGGGTGAGCTGTGAGATGCCCCCAGTCTCCAGTGGCTCCTGCGGTGTTCAAGCTGCTCTAGTATTCCACGGAGATAAAGTCTGTTCACATAGTGCCGTGGGTGGGAACTGGCACCCTGCTCCGAGAACAGTGTAACGTGGGAATATACACCCCTGTGTTGTCCTTTCCCAGTTTCCTGCCAATGAACTCCAAGGGATGGCACTGCCCTCCCAGGACATCCAACCGCTGCTATAGGGCTAGCAACAGACCTCAGGGACCTGCGGGGAGCACGGCCTCCCTGCTTGTCAGTGTGACAGAACTTTCTGCTCTGTTCTAGAAGACAATAAAATCTTACCATCAAAGAATGTTTTGTTATGTTGCAGGGCTAACATACAACAAACTAGACCATACAATCACCAATTCCCAGTTTCACGAAGCGCTCACTGATTTGACTTCCTCAAGTCAGTGTGTCCTGACACCCAGGGACACTGCTCCACCAGGCACGGGGCACACAGACCCAGGATACACCAGCCAGCCACCACGGGCCACGGACGCACACCACATACCTTTGGTCAACTTTTCCACGTGCTTCTGGAGCTCGATGTCCACGTTGAAATGAACATACGTGTCTTCCTTTCTTGAAGCCACCGGTGTATCTTGCACAGGCGTTAAATCTATGCCGTTCAGATCTAGAGAGAAACAAGCTTCTGCTCAGGAGCGTGTGCACATGTGCACTGAAAAGTGCAAAGAAACCACACAGTGGATGGGAGGGCTGGCAGGAGGTCCCCGGTGCACATGGATTTCCACATGGCCACTGGTGCAGAGGAAAATGAATAGGGGGGAGACCTTCTGCAGGGGGAGGAGGCCCTGCCACAGCCAGACAAGCACAGAGCTGGTGGGAGATGCAGTGTGGCCTGTGCAGGTAAGAGGCTCATTCTATTACAGGACAGGCACTACTGCTTTTGTGTGCAATACAAATTTGCAATGTGGCCTCTTCCCCTAATTTCCAATTTGATCATGTGCATGGCTTGGAAAGACCCATCTGAAATTATCAGAATTTTCCTGGTATATTTAAGTCGGAGAACCAAAAATGGACATGACAACTACCATTTTTACTTTCATCAAAAAGTAAAATGTCATATACATCATCTAAGTCATGGCTATAGTTACTATAGCATAGCTGACTTGAAACACCAGACAGATACTAACCTACTGTGTCTGGTTTTACTTCCAAGACCCAAGAGTCCCAGTTAATCAAATTCGACATGGACTCATTTAATGACTGTGTCCATGTCCTGTCCCACAGAACTGTCTTAGGGCACTTAATTTAGTACACTGGATTATCTCAGCTCTTAAAGCTGTGTATCAACTCAGCACGTATGTAACAGCGACTCAGCACCTACTGCACTCTCACTGCGTAGTTCTGTACGTTGCAGTGCACACTTTTGAGCAGGCTACACAGCTTACAAATGGCCACCAAGAATGCAGAGCCACACACTTTCCCAGATCCCACATCCCCTGCGTGGCAGGGCTACAAGTTAGTGCCGCAGCATCAGTGCCCTGGGTCACGGTGTCCTCTCAGTTATTTCCTCTGTGGCTGAACTCCTTTTTATCCTGTGGGTCTGAGTTTATTTCTATGACTGAGAAAAGTTCTTTCCATTTAACTTCAGCCCAGATCTTTCCTTCCAATTTGCCTCAAACTACAGATTAAAGGAATTCACTTGCATTATGCAGTTATTTCTAGGTAATGGAATGACTTCATCCTTAACTGTACTGCTATTGTTACTGTTGTTGTTATTTTTAATTCTAGGACCAGGTCTCACTATATTTCCTAGGCCAGTCTCACACTCTTAGGCTCGAGTGATCATCCTGCCTTTGCTGCCTGACCAGCTGAGATTACTCACTTGGCAACCGATAACTATTTAGTGATTTACAAATAAAACACCTCATATGTTCAACAACAACAAAAGAACTTAACGACTAGTTTCCTTCTTTAAGACTGAAGAAAATGTTTTTAGGGAATAACTCAGCTGCTACACTGGACAGAAGAGAAAACCAAATCCCAACAAGAATCACACTTCCTGCCCATGGTAATGGTGCTTGGTGAAGGATCAGGTCACCAGGACGCCCAGGGGCCACAGCAGGCCAGGTGCTACAGCTGAGCCTGCCTCCCTGTCTCCACTAACCACACTCTGGAGGCCCAGTGCTCACCCCAGAAGGACCAGGGTCAGAAACCTCTCCGGGACAGGGAGACAAGGGCCAAGAGGACAGGACATGGGGAAAGCACATGCCTGGGTAATGTGAACTCTAGTCAGCACCCTAGACAGTCTGGAGAACAGCAAGACAACCAGAGGTGGTGGGAGGGGAAGAAGAAGACAGGAGGGGACAAAAAAACCATGAAGACTTGCTATGCACCTGCACAGACTCCCCACAATGAATGTAGTCAGGATGCACTGCAAAGACGGACCGATAAAGCATACATGGTAAAGAAAAGGCCATAACAATAATTGTAAAAGAACGAAAAGTTATACAGAAAGTTAATCTCAAAAGCAAGGGTATACATTACAGAAAGGAAGACATTTTCAATAAATCTCTCAGAAATGTTTATCGTGATGGAACAATGATTTCTTGCAGGATTTTGCCTTTTTGCAGAATGAATTAAAATGAGCTGTCACAGATACAAGACCGCCTCTCGAAGAAACTGTGGCAAATCAGAAATAATGTGGTAAAAGAGGGAAGAAGGACGGAGCCGTTACCCTTTACGCTGACTGTAATATAGGGGTCGATGCACTGACCGGCGTCTTTCAGCCCAATTTTCTCAATTCTGATGGTGAGCAATGTCATGCCTGGCTCTGACGGCAACCTGGGTAATAAAGTACCTGGCAACAAAGAAGCCACAATGAAAGTCAGCTCCGCCAACAATCTCAGGAGTAAATATTGTTAACAAGCACAGAAATATCTGGCCTTGCTCTTTCACTTAGTAACGAGATAAGCATGATGTATTTTGGCCTCCAAACCTCCATGTGTAGTTGTATTTTATATACCACACCCATGTGCACTTCCGTAACTCATCACTTTAAGGCAGAAATGAATTCAAGCACACTCATGGAAAATTCAAGTTAGGACTTCGAGTCATTCAAACTACCAACAACCACATGACACACAGTTTACACTCATGGAGCCGTCTCAGTCTGCGGGGGGAACGATGGGAATGGTCAGGTAGGTACCCTAAGTAGAGCAGCGCACCCTTCAGCTGCTGCTCAGAAAGGATGCAGCTGCGGTTGGGTATTTATGTATTTAGCCAGGTCACTGTATTCTCACGGCCCACTCCTCCATACCTGCTCGGCTGACTTAGCCTTAAAAGTCCCTGCCACAGAGGGTGTGACAGGAAGCCACAGAGCAGTCTGTATGTGACGCCCAGGCTGCTGCAGGATGCACTCAGGAAAATCCCCATCAACTAGCGGCTATTTTCCACAACACATGGCTAAGTTAGCAAATATATCAAGGTAGTTCACACTAGCAGATCAAAGGAGAAATTTTCATAATCTTTTCAATAGATGCAGAAAAAGTCTTCAATTAAATTTTAAATCCAGTCTTAATTTAAAACATTGTTGGCAATTTTTTGTTTTGTTTTGTTATTTTTTGAGATAAGGCCTCGCTATGTCGTTCAGGCTGGCCTTCAACTCACTGTGTAGCCCAGGGGAACTCCTGGTGATCCTCCTGCCTCAGCCTCCCAGAGTGCTGGGAATTACAGGAGAGTGCTGCCATGACCAGTCTTAGCAATGTTTACAGGAGTCCAGCAAAGGTAAGCTAGCCAGAACCAGGCTGAGAGCTGAGGTGAGAAAGGGCTGCCCACACAGGGAGAGCGTATGCTGGGAGCCACTGTGCACCCTTGAACGGACAGCTTTCCACATGACCTGTAGTCTCTGTCACAACAGCCCCGCCACAGAGAGGTCCCGCGGCCTGTTTTCAGTTTTCATGTCCTCTATTCATGAAATCTACCAAGACTGCCTTTAGAAACATTAACTTCTTTTTCTGGCTTAAGCAAGTAATAACTGACTTAAATATCAGAAATGTGCCAGGGATTTAGTGCAGTGGTGCCTGGCAAGCACAAGGTCTGGAGTTTGATTCCCGGTACCAATCAATCCAACAGAAATACACTGTGTGCTTTATAAGACTACAAGTTTTGAAAAAGAGACTAATATTAAGGAAGCTAAGCTAAGCCTAACAACCTCTTATACTTTTCAAGAAGGGCTGGGTAATTCATTTTTGGTTTGAAATGAGAAGAAACTACTCTTGGTCGTACCACAGCCACATACTATACCTCATCTCTTTAGCTTAACAGGAGAAGTGGCTAGGGTATGTGATTGTCAGAACTTAGCAGCTTCACATGAAATGACGCTTACATATGTAAGCAGCACCTCAGGAAAACTGACTGGGAACGGGCCCACAGCCGGCTTGGAACTCACTACAGTCCTGGCCAGCCTCAAACTCGTGCTGATCCTCAGCCTTAGCTCCTCACCATGATGAGATTATGGGTGTGCATCACCAGGCCTGCTTATACCCACCTGACTTTTCAAAACATTTGTAAAACTTACAATTAATGAATTATAAAAAATACAGATAATAAAAAAATCATAATCTTAGAAACACACTACACAATAATGCAGACATAGCTTAGTCATCACTGAAACCTTGGATTCCCTCAGGGTAACAAAGAAACTTTTCCTACTATATGACTGAGTTAAAAGTTAAATGTCTTCTTGCTATTTTGGCATCATGTTTGCTCTTTTTCTCCATGTTTACCAATGTATCAGTGTTACATGTCACGCTCACTGTGGGGAGCTGGTATATGTACCCAACACGTCTGAATCCTCTTCTCTTCCCCTGCCCTCCCTTCCAGACGTCACTTTCAATGAGTATAATTTTACAAATTTTTTCTCAGTGACACTTACAGCCCTGGATAGCAAACCAAGTACAGCCAAATAAACTACACGTACTGTTTCTTACTCTGAGGGAGGAAAAAAAAAAAAATTCAGGGACTACAAGGTTCAGTGAGCTTCTTGTATCTCTAAATTGAGGTACCAAAATATGGTACCAGAGCACAAACATATAAATTCAGCTTACATTTAACTGTACAGAACCAGTGGATTTAATTCACAACGGGAGGTTTCTCTTCAACTCAGCAACCCAAGCTGCTAAAGACCTTCCCTCTGCATCTCAGGACTCACCTCAGCTGCTTCAAGGGCCTTGTCTGCTATAGAGATATAGCAAGGGAGTAACAACCAAGCAGACAGAAATTTACACAGCTGTAACTGCATGGACTGCATTACACAGTTTGAAAAGGGAGTGGAGATCAGTGAGTTAGGAAAGCGTCACAGTTTATTTATTTCATCACCTCAGCAATCTTGAAATTTCCTACAATAATGACAAAACTAAGAAAAATACAGCTTTCTCTTCATAGACCAAAGAGAGCAGAGTGGGAATGATGGCTGGTACCGAGGAGACATTGTGAACAGGAGCACCTGTCGTTTCCAGTGATCCAATGAGGGAGGTGCCAAGGCAGGGAGCGGCTGTGGACAGTGCCCTCCGAGTGCTGTGTATGTGGCCCTGTTAATCCTCACAGCCAGCCAGGAGTCAGCACTGCCATCTCATTTCATACAGACACAGGTGCCGTCACCCAGGCAGCAACTGCTGGAGGTCAGGCGCAGAGCCGTTATCTGTCTGTCCACACCTATGCTGTTTCCTTTCCAAGTGCTCCTCCCCGAGGAGTATTAGAAATAGTGGACTACCTAGACAAAAATACTGGACAACACACACACTGCACTGAGCCACAGTGTACAGTCTAGTCTAATTGCATGGCAATTTTACAGCACCTTGCTGTACTTCCCAAAGTGAACTTGTTTACTAGCAATAAAAACTACACAGTGCATAAAAACAGAACAAAGTAGAGCGTAACTGGGAGAGAGAAAAATCTACCCAGGATGCCTGCCTGGCTCATTACAGCGAGGGGCAATGCTCACCGAGACCTGTAAGTAAGAAAGGTCGCTTTACTTCTACACAAGACAAGGGAATTGCTCAGCACCTGTCCCCTTGGCCCACACTAAGAAGCTGCAGAGGTGACAGCACCACCCTCTCCAGAGGTTTCCTTCCCACTGCCAACTGTGAGAACTCAGAACCACCAGTACGATGGCGACACACCAAGCCTCAATACACAGGTGGTTTAGCACCCCAACCCTTGCACACTACACTAGGGACACTTGCTTATGACTGGCACAGGCTCTGCAGAGGTCTCCTTCCCTACTCGCGAGAATCCAAAACAAGTTCCAAGTGCCCCAGCGCTGGATTAGGTAACATATTCTCTGTGTGATACCCACCCGGAACTCTAGCAGGAAAGGAATCCGGAGACCCTGCTCCAGCACCACCCTCTTCCTCATCTTCTTCAAATTCCAAATTCTCTTCTTCACCAGGTGCTAAAATTCTTCTACATGAAAAAGGACAGGAAAATTAGTGAGCTGCAACATTTCACGTACTAGTGAAGCTTCACGGCTGCTCATTTCACAAGGCATGATGCTGATTATTAAAAAAAAAAGCTGTATCTTGGTGGCAATGTTGATGTCGCTATCACTGCTACTGATGACACTGGTCATGCTGATGATACCAATCACACATTGCAAGATGATGCCGATCACATTAATCACACCAACACTGACACACAAAAACATAAACTACGAAAAACAGGTATAGAATAGTAAAGTGAAAAGTAACATATGGATGCTTTTAAAAAATTTTACCTTAATGGGACAGGCTGAACATCAAATGGGAATTCTTTATTATATGTAAGAATATTCTTTAGGACTAGAATAAAAAGATAAAGAAATATGAATTCTTCTATGAATAAAAACTAGTATTTTATCTTAAATGGCTAATCTTTAATCGTCTTCACTATGCACATTAATACACTTTTATATTCCCAGCCTATCATTACAGAGCCACTGTGGATTTGTCCATGGAAGGTCTTAGCAAAAATGGGGTACCAGAGAGAGTACTTCTTTCCCACAGTATTCTAATTAAAATCTGAGAGCAAAGATGTGCCATTTGTGAGAGAGATATGGGTACATCTTATTCTGTCTGGAGTAAATGTCCTCTTAACATCATCAGATTGGTAAGGTTTGTACCTGCAAGGTTCTAATCTCACATAATCATACAAATAAAAATGTATATGTAGACATACACAAAGTGGGATCTATCCTCAAGAGAAGTCTTCAGACCACGTGGCAGCACTTCCTGTGTCCTGGCTATGGCTGACCCACGTTTCCATAACCAAATTGGCACACCAGCCCCGAGAGAGATTCCTGAGTTCTACTTCGATCTGGACAAACACTTCAAGTATGTAAGGCACTTGTGGATTCCAGTAACTACCCACAGTTACATCAAGGTGAACTCACGGAATAACGGGCAACCCAAAAGGCTCCCATGATTTTGTACTCAACTTTTCAGCCTTTAATTCTGGAGCGTTGCACTTTGAGCTGAGAGAGGTGTGACATACTGGCATCCCCCAGGAGGCTGCAACTGTAGGGCTTGTTCCATTAGGAGTCACTTTTGTTTATCAAAATTACCTTCTTCCCCTCCTTTCCTTCTAGCAGAACCAGAATGAACACAGGACTTTCATGCTGAGCTGATCTCCAGCCCTTTTTTATTACTATTTTTTATTTTGGGACAGTATCTCACTAAGTTGCCCCAGACTGGGCTCAAATTTGTGATCCTTGGGTCTCGGCCCCAGCCTCCCAGAATACAGAAATTATGGGTGTGTACCACCAAGCCCACCTTTATCCGACTTCTTTTTTATATGGTCTACTAACTCATCCAGTGAGAAGGAAGTTGGAAACTTGTGTCTAGATTCTCATTCATTCACATTGTCTCTTTCTCCCTTCAGACTTCCTTTCTTAACAAATGCATGCTGAGTGCCACAGTGTACCAGAAAGTTTTAGGTACTAAAAACAGAGTGATCAAGAATTCACATCTGGCTGGGGATTTAGCTCAGTGGATCCACCTGCCTGCCTCACAAACACAAGGTCCTGAGTTCAATCCCTAGAGCCCGCCCAAATAGAATTCACATCTGAATATATTTACAGCCTACTTAGGAAGAGCAGACAATAAATATGCTAACAAATAAGATAACATATGACTGGGATTAGTGTTATGAAGGACACAAGCAGGATGTGGCGTAATGCAGCAGTGTGAACCGTGGGTGGTGCACCAAGGTGGACAGGATAATCCTTTCAAAACTAAACTGTTAAGGATGAGAAGAAGGCTAGGCACGGTGGCACATGCCTGTGATCCCAGCATTAGGGAGGCTGAGGTAGGAGGATTGCAGGGAATTTAAAGCCAGCCTGGGCTACATAGTGAGTTCAAGTCCAGTCTGGACTACATAGAGAGACCCTGTCTCAAAAACAAATAAACAAACAAAACAAAACAACAACAACAACAACAAAAAAGAGATAAGAATTGTCCACACATAGCTCTAAGTGAAGCAGAACAGTCTACAGCAGCAAAGTCTCTGAGAAGGAAACAGTGGGGCATGTTTGAGGACTGGAATGGCTGACAGAGGCAGAAGACGAAAGTAGCAGTGCAAATCTAACCCTGCCCCAAACATCCACATAACCATTCTGAACCTCAGGTTCCCCAATTCTGAAACGGGAACGCCACTCCTTTCATAGACCGCTAAGAGAATTTACATTGAAAATACCACGTAAGCGGAAGCCCACACTGACACATGGTAACTCATTTGCTCCATGGCTCCCTATGTAGCTGCCTCAAATCCTCCTATTCCATATAATATCTTTTCTAAACTCATTGCATGTCATTAGTAATAAACTAACTTGGCTCAGTAAATACCACTTCACAGCACTACATATAAGGCACTAACCAGGAGGGTAACAGAAAGACCACAAGTCATGCATATCGGATGCAAAGCAGAAATGATCATGTTTTAATAATAAAATAGGAAAATCCCTCTAAAATATGTCTAAAATAACATCCATTTTCTAAAATTGGAAACTATATAAATTATCTTGCATATGTATAGAAGAATTAAACAATATTTTCTTTTCTTAGGTATCAATCTTTGAAAAGGAAATGTCAGCTCTGGCATAGCAGCAGCCTCTTATTTTGTTCTTACAAGTTAGATATACCCAATGTCTACTTTATAGGAACTGCTCTAGGAGAAAAAAGAGGCAGGAGGGGCTTCCATTTTCACCAGCTGAGGAGTAACAGATTCTAATGTCCTTTTAACACGGGGCTCTGCCTGAAATTCTCAGAGGTTTCCTTCCACCCATTCCAGCACCAAAGTTTAGGAAGACGTAGAGAAGAGATGAGAAGAGAAGAGAAGACTGTTTGTGACCTCAAAGAGGCTTGGTCAAGGGCTGGTGCCCGCTGGCTCAGCCCCCGACACTCACTTGCATGGCCCATGAGGTTCTCTGCGAGGGGTCACGCAGCACACTCAGAGTGCAGGCTGCCACTCCCCTGCTGCTCACACTCTCAAAATGACGCACACGCTAACATCAAAAAGTCTTCTGCTTTTGTGGCTGACGCGCTTTGTTATTGTGGTAGGCAAATTGGGCAGCTGACTCCATTCTCTACGGCTGTTTTTCAAATTATGGGAGAAGATTCCCCAAGACACTCCCATCTATTCAACTCAACACAAACTTGCCACGTTCTGACTAAGCACCGAGTGGGCCTGTGGGGATATACAACGGTCATCCCGATCTGAGGAATGAAACAAATACATGAGTGTAAGAACAGGGCAGACCGATTCTAGATATAAGCAGAGAACACAGAGTTTAGTTACAGCTAGAGAAAGCAGGGAAAACTTTCAGGGGAAGGAAGGATTTCTGTGGAGCCTTGAAAGGTAAACTAACAGAAGGGTATTTCACAGGGTGGGGTGGGAAGATAAGCGTGAGAAAGAAGTAGTACTTTCACAGTCATCGTGTTAGTGTAAGTTTCAGACAGTAGTTTCAAGAGATTTGCAAAGTATGCAAGCTAAGTCCAACATATTGTAAATTACATTCATTAATTTTCCTTAGAAGAAGCTTGACTGACGAGTGTGGTAGTATACAACTGTAATCCCAGCACTTGGGAGGCAGAGGCAGGAGAATCACCAAAAGTTCAAGGCCAGCCCAAACTACACAATGAGACTCTGTCTCAAAAAATAAAAAGAAGAGGTTTGACCAAGGACAAGCTGTATTAAGCCCACTTAAACCGAAACATAGCCGAGTATCAATTTCAGAAGAGCTCTAACCCTTGATAATTATCTCAACCAGTGCTCAGCTCGGGTGAACTCAGAATCACACACACAAGACGATCACAGACTTATTTCCACCTTCCACTAACACATGATTGATTGTCTCTCTGGAGCACAAGTGGGGAATAACAACTCGGTCTGTGTCAGGGCCGGCCCCGTGTATGCACACAGTGCAGGGTCCAGGCCGCAGGTCCATGAGCTGCAGCTGGAGGCTTTTGCTCATCTGAGTGATGCTGGAGTATTACTCGGAAACAGCAAGAGCTAGTGAGAAACTGCGATTAAATTAAGAAGCCAAAATCCTGGGCTGGGGATGCAGCTCAGCAGTGCCGCATCTGCCTCGCAAGCATAAGGTCCCGAGTTTGATCCCTGGTACTACACACAAAAAAGAAATCCTACCATAATAATTTTATCATTAAAAATTGAATGGGATACTTTTCTTTACAATCATTATTTGACAGATACCCTAACTCCCTAACTATAGTTGTAATCTTTTATTTAATGCCATAAATGTTTTCTTTCATCAAAATGATCTTTTAACACAGCCAGTCCCCAGAGATGATCCAGGATCCCACTCTCAGGAAATGCCTACAACAGGCAAATTAAGCAGTGCTTGCCCAGGGCTAGGAAAGGCTGGGCTGGGATGGGGAGAAAGGAGTGGCCACTATGGACACAGGGCTCCTTTCAGGTGAAGAAAATGTCCTGAAATCAACTGGGGTGGGGTAGGGGGTGGGAACTGTCAGTGTGCTAAGAAACACTGAAATGTACACTTTAAATTGGTGAATTTTATGGTAGAAAAATTACATATCAATAAAGAGGTTATAAAAATAATCCTACCCAAATCTGTTAATGAGTTTTTAAAAGCTAAAAATATGGTCATTAAAAATAAAAATTTGTGTTAAGTTTTATATCATTTGATTGGCATCCCTATATACTTTGGACACAGGTGAGAACCATTTCTGAATATAAAATTTTGTCTCTTGGAACAGAAAGTTTATGATGTAGGGCCAGCAAAGTAGTTCAGTGGTCGAGTATTTGCCTAGCATGCTGTGGCCATGCGTATAATCACCAGCACCACACACACACAAAAAGTATGATCTGGATTACATAAAGTAACCAAAACTATTAAAATGACATAGTTCATCAAAATTCTTGCCATTTTCAGGAGGACAACATTCTGAAAAGATGAAACACAATCACCTAATAATTGTGGAAAAGCCACGGGAATCACAACAAATCTGCTATGTGTTTTTGTTTGTTACTTCTGTCTACCAACACAAGTAACAGAAAACCCCTTTAGTACAGCCACAGAGCCCCCTCTTGCCTTGGACCTGCAATCACAATTACATTTCTGCTACCTCAACAATAGATGTCTTTATCAGACTTGCTACAAATGAAAGAGAAACTGGCAGTTTGTGAAATTTTTATGAACATTCTCCTTAACCCTTAAATGCTGTCTTTTAACTCCTATCCAGGCAAGGAAACATCAAAAGGACTGCAGCAGTGTGACGAAGCTGGGCTGTCCAGCGTCCTGAGACTCAGGCCTGCCTGCTCCTCAGGGTCAGAGTGAAATTGGACCTTCAACTACAAAGAAAGTATGAGAGCCTCAGCTAAGGCTCTTTCTGATCATAAATGCCAAGACTGTATGATTCACTACTTAGAAAGGTGACTTAAAAATGGATAAACTCTCCTACCCCCTATTTACATAAACAGAAGGTGGGTAACCTTGTCTCAGTGGAAGGGGAGTATTTCAACTTTCATTCACTGAGCCTTCTATTCTGCTCCACTTGAATTGCAGACATTTCTCTGAAGAGGGCATTCATCTGAACCAGGAAACTGACTTTATTTGGCAGGACCCTAGGCACCAAAATATTTGAAGGAACTGTTTACTTCAAAAAGTCTTAAAGTCGGGAAAAAGCGATACAGCAAGGAAGTATTTTATAGCTCAACCCAACAGCTGTACTGCAGCACTCAGCTGATCAATGACTGTCCCTGCGCGACCCTGTACTCAAAGTCCTATGAAAGCCATCCAGACTAAGCAAGGCTTGAAGACATCTAGATGGAGTACAACCAAACATACTCTGCAGTGGAGATGCAATCCAAACAATAGGCACTATGAATACTGCAGGAATTTTAAAAGGGTGGAAAAGATCACAGAGGACTAAATATTAAGGGGATAAATCTGATCAGCATGTGTGCTAAGGAATGTTAATGCTGGTAACAGATAAAGTACTTTTTTAAAAAAGGAATATCACTGGAAACATGTAAAAACTTACTTGGTTCCAGCTTCTTCAGGTCCTCCAGTTTAAATTCTTCTTGGGACTGTGCGGACTAAATTCAAAATATGTATATTATACCTCTGATTACAAAGATTTCAATGTGTTTTTTAAATAGCAAGAACCAAATATTCAAAATGAAACCTATTTCTTGTGTTCAAATAACAACATAAAAAGTCCCAAAATGGTTTTTGTTTGTTTTTACATTCTTAGAACATTCAGGCTAAAAGTAATAGAAAAATTTAAAGTCCTATCTTTTATTTCTATAGCTTACAAAATGTGAACTAAATAATTCGACTCTCAACTGATAAATTTCTATTGCTATAAAATACTTCTGAAACAACACTGCTTTTGGCATGAATACGTAATATGTCTTGTCAGATACTTTCTCTTGCATTAGAAAGGGGAAAAACTACTTACCTGTAAAGCTGCACTTCGCAATTCTAAGCATGCTGCAATTTTGCCTATGGTTTTCTGTCAGAAAAAAAAATGCTATAAATTATAATTGTCAGTTGTTACAATCAAGTTAATATTTCACTGGTGAGAGATATAGCCAGGCACCATGACAGCTTGTGGCTGTAGTCCCAGCACCCTGAAGGGTGAGCAGTAATATCACTTGGGCTGTTTGAGGCCACCCTGGGACCTACAAAACAGCAAGATCCAATTTTAAAAATTAAAAGGTTGAGGAGAACAGCCCAGTTTCAGAGCACATGCCTAAATGTGATCCCCTGGGTTCAATCTCCAGCACCCCCCCCAAAAAAAAAGAAAGAAAAAGAAAAAAAAAGAGATCCATAATTTTCTTAAATTAGTTAAATTATGTTTCTTTTTATCATCTTGCAGACTTAAGAAAAAGGGAGGCAAAGGAGATGAAGGAAAGCGAGTAGGTATTCCCTGCTAACCTAACATGCCACAACCAATTCTAAATCAAGCCTGCTTTGTGACAGCGTTAGCTATGATTTAAAGGGCACTGAAAACAGTCATTATGAAAACTGGTATGGAGGTTCTTCAAAACATTAAAAACAGAACTTCCCATATGATCCTGACCCCAACCTGCTTAATCCAGAGCTGCGGGCAATGCAGCCAGTGGGCTCCAGGACTGCTATCACAACAGCCTAGAGATGAATCAGCCTAGTCGGCCCCCAGCGACAGATCAATGGAGAAAGAAATTGAAGTTTGTGCACACAGTGGAATATTACTCAGCCATACAAAGCAAGCCTGTCATTCACCACCACCGGGACAAAACTGGAGAGGATTATGCCAAGTGAAGTAAACCAAGCGTAGAACACAGTGCCCTACCTCATTCGTGCAGAACACATAAAAAGTTGAACTCATACAAGCTGAGAGCAGCACAGGGGCCACCTGAGGCAGGAAAGAGGCGCATCATCCTGCTGCAAAAAGGTTCAAGAAACTCATAAATGTATTCACCTCTTAAACATCTATTGTGTAGAGAGCAGCAGTAGCCTTTACTAGACAGGATGGAACAATCCCAAATCACTGTTGCTTAGGTATACCACTCAGCTCTGACCAAGCTAGTAAAGAGCTGTAAGTAATAATAATAACAATAGCAATGAGTGACTACAAAGTGGCAGCCCTCCTAAGTGATTTATAAACATTCTTTCGGTGGTCTTCCCTAGAACCCTGTGAGTCCAACACCACTTACACGTGTGCAAACCGAACACAGAGAGGTTAAGTCACATGCCCGGGCAACAGTCCTACACAACACAGCTCCACACACACACATACAATAAGGCCACTGGGCTGTACCTGCTGTGTTCTCCTAGTAAGAACCATGTCTGCTCTGGGATGTATGAATGGGTTAGTCTTTAAAAACAGTAAACTTCTCTTCCTTCCTTACTACAAAATCCATTTGATTTTGTTCTTTTAACATTTAAGATAAACGTGTTGCAAATTAATAACTATGAGGTCACCGGTAAACTATTTTAAATTCAAACATTTCTTCAAGCTAAGCAGAAGCAACAACTTTTTAACAGAAATGAACTAAACTATGGCAAAATACCAATAGGCATTATTCATAACTATTTTAAGGGGCCACACCCGAGCTCAGTATTAAAAAAGAGCGAAACACTATTCTAGTCAGCTGTGGCAATAACTTTTAATATATGTAGACTTCACTGATGTCAAAATCAAATGCCTGCTCTGAAATAGTTTCACCTTTTGTAGGATGGTTCAGAAACTGATTAAGAAGCAGTTGCATATAGGAGTGGAAGTACTGACAATTAACATGCCTTAACACTAAGCACTGAAGGTAAAGGACGGTTAATTTTAGGAAGACTCCAAGAAAGTTCAAGGAAAAGAGAGAATGAAAATGACAATTAAAAGGCTAATTTGGCTAAAATGTACCCAATTTATATAAGGAAAAAGATCCACTTAAAAATATATAAAAAGAACCACAGTTTCACTTAATACAGGCTTAATTTTTTCATATTTAAACAGCCAGTCATCTTGTCTAGCTGGGGGAAAGGAAGAGGGAAAATGAGGTGTGGCAGACTGGGGACCCCATAAAACATTAACACAAGCCTCTAGTGCCAAGATTATTACCATCAAATCTGACTCAAAACCGGGAAAAACTTTCTAAGCATCATGAGACAGGAAGTGCTTTTCTGTCCAGAAATTTACATGAGAAAATCTATTACACCAAGGCAGGAACTCAATGGAATGGAAGCTTCTGGCAGCTTTTTGCTGCTACTGAACCCAGTTTTTATAATGACAGAACTACTGAGAACTGAAACGAAAGCTAAGTGACTAATCATGAGGAGATGAAATAAGAATCTGTTTATTTTAAACCAGAAATGTTTTGAAATAGTAAGAATAAAAAAAATACAACTGAAGGGACTAGGGATTTAGCTCAGTGGTTCCACCGCCTGCTTTGCAAGTGCCAGGTCCCGAGCTCCATCCCCGGAACAAAAAAAAAAAAAAAAAAAA
>NW_022900923.1:1422987-1430214 GCF_012274545.1 Fukomys damarensis | reverse complement strand
CGAAAAAAAAAAAAAAAAAAAAAAACTGAAGTTTTCACACTGTCCAATACCAACTAATTTGGCTCAGAGAGAACAGTGGTTCTGCTATATAGAGTTCTTTAGCTTTAAAGTAAGCTATTCTTATGTAAATTAGGACTCATATTTAAATAATCATGAATAAATGTCAATAATCTAAAATCCAACAAATCATTTATTCATCAAATATTTTTGAGACCTCTATGTGAGGTAGACAGTAAAAGCTGCATTAAAAAAAACACTTTACAAATATGATTAATTTTTAAGAAGAAAAATCTATCAAAGTCCCACAAATTATTAAATGGTTGGCATAATTCTAAATTCTGTCTTTGCTACTGGAAACAGTGAAAATATAAAGTACACAATTTAAAACAGAAAACAAACAGTTTTGCTAAGAATAAAGGAAGGAACATTCTCCATTTTCCTATTTTGAAGAAAATACAACTGACTCTTCTCCAGCTTATGTACCAGGCACAGCATTTAATCAGTTCTGCAGATCCAACAGTTTGCACCAAATCTCCCCAGTTACAGTCTGTGGGACTCTGGACACAATGAGACATTATCCAGAATGTGTCTGGATGATCTTTATTTTCTGATTATTTATTAACTTGGGGCCTCTGAAAACTTTTTCTGTGAGACACTCAAGTAAGGTCTATGTATGAGTTTTTCAGTGAGTTGTGCATGTTCCATTAGTTTTTAGGTTTTTGTTTTTTTGTTTTTTATTTTTGGTACCAGAGATTGAACTCAGGACTTTGTGCTTGTGAGGCAGGCAGCAGCACCACCGAGCTAAATCCCCAGCCATCCATTTGTATTTTTAAAGAAAACGAAACTTTTAAATGCACCCAACTTGCCTTCTACCCATCATGCAGTACAGAATGGCCCAAGGTCCTCTTCCAAAACTGAGGAACAGGTGGGCCCTGGAGCCATACAGGTAGCTGGGCAGGCATCATATGCACCGTGCATGGAGACGAGGTGCGGACCACACCAAAGGTAGAGGTCATTATAGGTCTGTTTGGGGAGAACACCTTTTGAGGTCACTTGTGGTTCTCTACTCCCTGGTTTCATATGTAAAGAAACAGGCCTAGGCCAGAGGCAGGATGCAGACTATACTCACTCCCGTGTCATGCTGCTTCCTGGCTCTGTGGGAGTGCAAACTCTGGGCTTTTTGTTTGTTTCCGTCAGTTTTTTTATTGTATGTTTTGTTTTGCTTCTTTTTGTTACTGGGGATGAAACTCTGGACCTTGTACTTGCAAGTCAGGCGGCAGCACCACTGAGCTAAATCCCCAGCCTCTCTGTCAGTTCTTGTTTTTTAGTTTTTTTTTTTTTGGTACGGGGGATCAAACTCGGCACCTTGAGCTTGCAAGGCAGGTGTCGGAACCACTGAGCTAAATCCCCGCCTCTGTCAGTTTTGTGAGATGAGGTCTCACTATGTATTGCAGGCTGGCCTTGAACTCTCAGCCATTGCCTGCCTCAGACTACAAAGTACTGGGAGGACAGGTGTATGCCACCACACCCTGCTGGGGTCCTTATTACCAAAAAGAGGCTGAAAAAGATTTAAAGAACAAGCCACACTACCAAACATTTTCAAGAAAATTATGAAAAAAGGTTGACCTTTTTCTCTTTAGTCTAATCATAATGCAAGGCTCACTTCTTGATGGAATTTGTGTGTGGATGTGTAATTTTATCGTTATGTTTTAGGAGATCAAATCACTTTCCACTTGAGGTCTTATGGCTCACAAGTCTTATTCCTAAGTATCAGTATTGTAGGTAAGGCACAGCAGAAACTTGAGCCAAACAGGTGAATAAAATATGGAGTCATTAAAATTTTTAAAAATTCCTTAAGTTTTCACTGTTTCCATATTTGTAACACACTCTATTAACTATTAATCTATATCTGAAGATATCTGAGATTCTGTTCATCAAAATTTAGGTATTTTAAATCCATTATCTGTGACGTCAGCTGGTTACTTCCTAGAAAGACTTCACTAATCTTGCAGAGGCGAATGAGTGTATAGTCCAGTGGTAGCAAGCATATGGCATGCATGCTGCAGAGAGTACCCAGAGCCCTCTTTGTTGGCATATGAGCCAAGTGTCACCCCAGAAGCCAAACACTGGGTAATGGCTGTTTTTCTAAAGAAAACCTCAGTATTCAGGTTTAATTGCAATGGTAGCACTTCGCAATAAATAAGTGGGTTTTGGGTTATAGTCCAGGCACGTGGTATCTAAAAGGTTCACCATCCCTGGTGTATATATTGCCTGTTTCCTTCCTTAAGTCAGTTTCTTTCTCTATGATAATTTTTTTCCAAGGCTATAATTCCAATTAGATTTAGCTATGTGGATATTAGCAATTATTAAGGGAAAAAGAAAAATATTCTTTTAAATTGGAGCTACATGACTTTTTCTGAAATATAAAACAAAGTGTGTGACTTGAAGTAGAGCCTAAATATTTAAAAAATTCAAATATACAAATTTGGGCAAGAAACATGGCTAATTCTGATCTTTGAGGCTTTTTATTGCCAAACTCTTGCTAACTAAGAGTCAATAAACCATAGTCTATGAGCAGGGTCAGGGATGTAGCTCAGTGTCTCTGTGACTCCTTTGCATGTGTTCAATCCTCAGTACCAAAAAAGAAAAAAGCCTATGAGCTAAACAAATATTTTTAGGCTTGAGATGTGGGAAAGACTAAGACATTTTTTTTGCTATATACAGGATGAAAACTGACTTAACAGGAGCTGGTTGGAGCTAGGATAAAACAGGAATTGTTTCCTCTCATTTCTTCTCACTCTTTTTGAATAGTTTCTTTAAAATAGCCCATTTTTCATAATCTCTAACAGTTCAAGGAATTAACCCAACAAACAAAAGCTTTAATTCCAGGAGATAACACCACTGAAACATTTTGCAACCTTGTACATTTACTCTGCTGATGGATTTGTATGCCAAATTCTTAACTAACTTTTTTTAGTGATTTTATTGGTTTGTAGCGGATTGCTGGTTGGTTTTGAGAGGAAGTGGAGAGAGTTTAGAGAGCTCAGAGTTTAGTGTTGAGGAGGATGCAATGATTGACAGTCCTGTTTTCCTGAGACTTGAGAGGAGCTCTCGCTCTGGGCTCCCTCTGCAGCCAAGGGTGGATGGTCTCCACCAGGGTAAGGTAAAGCCTCAAAGGCTGGGCAAAGGAATGCATGAAGTAGGCGACTGTACAGCACCCCCAAAGAGCACTTCATGTCAGACTAAGCACAATCAACATAGTTTTTGCTTGTTCTGTTTTGACTTATTTGTAACAGGTTTTTTTGGTTTATTTTTTGCATATCAGACAAACCTTTTTCATTTGGAAATGGCTATATCTAGAGATTGCTTTATGGTACCTTTTGTTCTTCTGTGAATTCAGAATTATTGTGTTGAGCTTGGGCCTCTTTTTGTAGATGTCTTGCTAATCTGTAAAGAGAAAACATTTTTTAGACTTGAAAGAAAGCAAACTTTCTCAACTGCAACAACATAAAAAAATTTTTTTAAATCTTTTAAAGACGGGGAACCCAGCAATATTTTGTTGTTTTCAAAGTGTAAATCTACATTACCATTAGAATCAAACTTTTTATGCAACCATGATGAAAATAAGAGACAAAACTTTTCATATCAGTTCAGTGGGACAGATTTCAGCTCTAGGTAGTAACAACAGAATCTTAGAGCTGGAGGGAACTCAAAGGGGATCTAATCCAACTTTCTTTAGCAAGCACAACTTTCTTCTACAACTAGCCAGTAAGTAATTGTCCAGATTCTGCTTAAACACTTTCCAAGAGTACTAATAACAGTATCAACTAAAGGAATTTTATCCATATATCATTAATTTTCTATTCATCCAAACCCAAGTTATAGACATGACAAAGTATGTTATTAATCTGAGGTCAACACTGAGGGTCCAAAGCTATTTCCAAGGCAATAAAACCAAAGGCCTCCTATGAGCAATAAAAAGACTCTTACAGATAATCAATAAAAAGCCAATTTTGGCAAAAATTTGAATAAACATTTCTTCAAATATGCATGAAAATGTCCAATAAGCACATGAAAAGATACTCAACATTCTTAATCATTTGGGAAATGTGTGTCAAAACTAGACAGCACTTCACACCCACATGAGGAACATAATTTTAAAACAAACAGGGAGAAAATAAGAAGTGCTAGTGAAAATGATAAAAGTGAGAACCCTCATACATTGCTGTTGGGAATGCAAAATGGTGCAACCCACCGTGGAATCAAACTCAGCGTACCTAACTCAGAGAACTGAGAATACAAATTCATACAAAACATCTGTACACAAACACAGCATACAGTAACTACCTATCTAAATAAACACACATGTGTTGACAGTGCAGCACTACAATGGACTGCAGAGTAGGCAGCAGAGAACAGAACAGACACCTTCCCCACCTTGCCCTCAAGAAGCCTACACTCCAGCAAGGGAGAGAGACTGATGCAGTTTCAGACTACCAGATAGTGTAATAAACAAATGAAGACTGAGGGGGTATGCCACACTGAGCTACAGGAAGTTGGGACTGACAGGAGGCTTGGCAATTTCAAACAGGGTGGCCAGAGAGGGCTTATTTGAAAAAATGATATTTTGGGATGTAGCTCAGTGGGGCCATGCCTGCCTAGCCAGTGCAAGGTACTGAGTACAATCAACTGGAACCACGGGAAAAAAAAAATTGAACCCAGACCCAAAGGAGGCAACCAAGTGAGCCAAGTGGATAGATAATGCGGGGGAAAGGGGTGTTCCAGAAAAAATACAAAGCCCCAAGACAGAAGCAATGCTTCAGGAATCAGCAAGGAGTATGGATCATTTACTTTTCAGACTTCAGGAACTGCAATAGCTGTTAGTTTGAAATGTTCCACTAAACTCCAGTGCTTGGAGGGCAGAAATCAGGATTATCCTGACGTGTTCAGTGATAAAACTGAGTGAGCTACAGTATTCTTACATTCTGACAGCACTGCTCTGAGATGTCGTGAGAAAGACACTAAGCCCACTCTATCAGAAATCTCGACCCTGTGAAGTCCTCCTCCTTCACAGTTCACTGTCTAAGGGCAGTCAGTTCCCAACAAATCCGTCAGTAAGTAACTGCTCATATAATCAGCGACCTCCAGCTGGTCCTGGCTGCAGCCCTTCCTCCAAACAGCTCTTTCAAATAAAAATGGCAATGCACCTTCATTCCCCAAAATATTAGAAAATTTAAAAACTCAACCCAATTTTATGTGTGGCCTGTATGTTTACAATAATTAAGCCAATCATTATGTATTTCTATTGAAATTTAAAGCTTCAATCTTTATAATAATTGGTGCTGGGGCAAATTGAGCTCAGTGGTGCCGCCTGCCTAGGGAGCACAAAGTCCTGAGTTCCACCCCCAGAACCCCTCTCAAAAAACCAAACAAGCAAAAAAATTTCAAGCAAATTTTTATAACTGGAGAACTATTCTGAATCATGAAATTCAAAGGTTAGTATTGAGACCTAACAATGGATTCGGATGTGCGCCTATCACTCTCATTCAGATGTTTCCAGAAATTCCAACAGCTTGCACACTCGATTTTCCTTTGGAAGTTCAATTACACGTGGTATTCTTCACTTTCCATTGAGAGGTCTGCTGCCCAGTGCCCACAGGTGCTGGGTCCCACAGGATCACAGAGAGAGGTGGCTTTGTATTTCAGGCTGTGCAGTTTTCATTAACACACACAATGAGGATACAGGGGTGCTGACTGCCTGCAGTACAAAGGGTACATTTTCTTGTAGTGATGGAATCTTGAAATTTGTCAATTTATTTACAGAATTACTCTAATGATACTTTTATCAAATAAAACATCTTAAGCACTTATGTATTAGAGCAGCAGACAGGATCTGGAAGGAAAATAAATCCCAGATTTCAGTGGTATCATTTTGTGACCCTGAGTATTATGTTTAACGTGGGCTTCAGTGTCATTTTGTAAAATAAGAATAGTATTCTCAAATGAAATTATGTCAAAGTGCAAAATAAACGGTGGCAGTTGTTAAGCACAGAGAAATGACCTGGAGCAAAGTTGTTTTCAAACTTTTTGAAAATACAGGCAACTGAAAGCCAGTACAGTGGGGTAAAGAACATTTACACATCTACATTAATGCTCTGATAAAAACAAATCACTACTGTGGGAGGAAATAAGGAGTCTTGATTTTCCAAGTACCAATTCTGTATTCTTTCCAGATGTCACGAGGTGGGGGGCAGATTTTACCCACACATGGTTTCAAACTGGGAGAGAAACCTCAAACAGTATCTTGCTTTAAACCAAGAAGTAATTAATGGCAACAGTTTGCAAACAATATCATTTTCCTAGGCAGTTCTTGTGTCTAGTAATAGGACAAGAAACTGGGCAAGATTTTTATATGTACCTCAATCCTGTCTTTAAATTTAAAATAAAACCTTAAAGTTTTTAAGGGGAAGCCAGAGAAATCAGACTTAGGTGGATAAAGGAAACTGGTACACATACCATGCGGCTACACACTGTACACAGGAAAAAGAGAAGGAACCTCTCCAGGAGGGAGTGGGGGCTCCTGCACTTGGTCTATTAATTCACACTTTGCTCTCTTCGGTTCACATCCTGCGCGGACTCCACCCAGAGCAACCGAGCGAGGGGGTGGGTGGGACCCAGCCTAGCAAATAACAGTTCCAGAAACCGAAACGAAATCGAGGAGGAATTGTGAAAATACGCTCACCAGAAAGGGGTGGAGAAGGAGCGAGAGGGTAGCCTTCTTCTGGCAGGCAAAGCATCCCCGGGCCTCGCAGCCTTCCTGGGAAGCCCCCTCCCCTGAACTGCATCCAGTTCCCTCCTCTCCTTTACTCGGTGGGAGAAGACCCTAGAGTGAGGCCAACTCACTCCTGGGGCGTGGGTGGGAAACACTCAAGTATTCTCAGAGATTCTAAGAGATATAGGGTGGCAAACTGGGAGAGGCGGAGGGAAGGAGGAAAGAAAACGGACTGCGGAGGAGGGCACCAGGAGACTTGAGGAACGCTCAGCAGAGGGGCCACCTGTTGAATGGATCTTCCCAGTCCTGCTCCGGCCATCCCGCGTCTCCAGCCCGGCGCGGGGCCGGGACCCCACCCCGAGGACTCGCGACGGAGGGAGGCCGGACTGTCACTCACATCTGATACTCGTCTATCGCCTCCACCAGCTGGCCCCAAGAGTCGAAGTCGGCGCCTC
>NW_022900923.1:1391969-1422584 GCF_012274545.1 Fukomys damarensis | reverse complement strand
CCGAGGGCCGGCGACCTTTCGGCTCGCCCTGCCGCCTCGACAGCCGTCATGGCGGCAGTCACGTGACCGCGCCCCGGCGCCACTCTGGCGCCCTACCGCCTCGCTAGCTGTCATGGCGGCTACCACGTGACCTCCAGTTATGCCTAGCGTCCCGTTGCCTCGGTAACTGTCATGGTGCCTGACACGTGATCTCCGCCTCTGCACTGGCTTCCGGTCACTGTGGTTGAGTATTCTCGGCTCTTCGACTCCCTTTTTTTCTCCCTAGTGGACCTCGATTTTGCCCTTCTTCCCTCAGTAGGAGTGCCACGCTGACTCTGACGGCCCGGGTAAGTGTGTCAGAGGAGGTGCTTTTACTGGTGCTCTCCCTCCCCGTTGACCCCCAGGTCCCCAGCTGTAGTCCCCCCTCCATTTTACTTTGGTCTTCATAGAATCCTGGATACTGCTCTAAAAAGCTCTAAAATAAACTGATGCCCCGTAACCAACGAAAGATAGAAATTCCATATTGGTGCCACAAATAAAAAATATTGACAGCTAGATTTGCCGAGTCCCCTTGCTCCGCTTCTGTACCGGCTGCCCTTGCTCCCCATCGCCCAGGCTGCATAGGGCTGCTCGGGGGGGGGGCGGTGTGCAGGTGAGCTCGGGGACCTCGTTCCTGCATGGGGGCGGCCGCTGTCCGGGGCCCGGCTGAGAGGCGGCGCCCAGAGGACGCAGGGGCGGAAATCTTGCTCCACGAAATAAGCGGAGACTGCGGCGTTGCGGTCACAGAGCTTCGCTTCGCTCAGGCTTTCCCGAAAAGCAGGTTTATCTGGAAGGGGGGGGGGCGGTGTGCAGGTGAGCTCGGGGACCTCGTTCCTGCATGGGGGCGGCCGCTGTCCGGGGCCCGGCTGAGAGGCGGCGCCCAGAGGACGCAGGGGCGGAAATCTTGCTCCACGAAATAAGCGGAGACTGCGGCGTTGCGGTCACAGAGCTTCGCTTCGCTCAGGCTTTCCCGAAAAGCAGGTTTATCTGGAAGGTGTTCCGATGGTATCTTCTGAAAGGTCTTGTAAAGCGTTTGAGTCGTAAATGAACTTCGGTTTTCATAGAGGATATAGTGCTTCTCTGGTCATTAAGTATGTGTTGCTTCTCAAAACCAGTGTTGTCACGAATGAGTGAGTAGCAGTGCCCGCTGTGCAGCCCACCTTTATTTCTAATAAGTCTGTTGACGACCTTGTGCCATGGCTTCCTGTTTAGAAACCTTGACGGAACTCTGTCTGACTTCCCGGAATCCGACTGCGGTACTTAAGGCCGCCTGGGCCGCCTGACCGCCCCCCTGTTCCTGACTCGCACTACCTACTGGATAGGCAGCGACTGTGGGCAGGAGACGCTGCCTTTTTTTCCTTTTTTAATTTAGCATCTCTCTTAGTTTTTCAATGTTTTCACTCTTAAGGTAGAAGTTATTAATCAAATGTACTTCTTTGTTATAGGCTTGATTTTTTTCCTGCTGTTTTATGGAAAATACTTTTATTCTAGAACTTGTGCTAGAACCAATCCATTGGTGTCTACAGTGTGGGGAAATATAATGAATTGAAAGCCTGTTTATTAGCTCTAACAGTGTTAAGTGAGGGTCACCATTGCAGTCTCTTATGGAATTTCGAACTTCTGGCCCTGGGTCCCTCTCACCTGCAGCTGTCAACCCAAGTCTCCGATACTCAGAACAGCATTAGCATCTCAGGTTCCTTCCTCACACAGTGAGCTGGAACTTTTCCATAAGATCGCCTTATTCTGGGGTGATTTCTGCACATAAAGTAAATGTTGCTACAGTATTGTTAAAATACACTTTTGCAGTGTACTTTAGCCTTGAAGTTTCTCTGGGCAACTTTCCAGGTGCTATTGTGTTGTTTCTTTTTAATCACCCTCATCTAAATGTAGACTCCCATAAATAAGAGTTTGCATATAAAATATATGTGTGCTGCTGGACAGTGAGATGTTGGAAAGAAGGTCGGGATGAGTATTGCAAGTACACAGGCATTACAGGGGGACGGGGACGGGGACGGTCGGCCCAAGTGGGCCTTTGGCAGAGGACAATGAGCAGTGACTGGTAGAGTGACTAAGCTGCTGCTCACAGGAGAGACAGAAGCAGGGTTTTGTTGATTGCTGGTGTGGGCCAAAGCCCAGTCATATTCACTGGTTCATTTTGGATCGTCAGGGCCAGGTCGTAACACTCAGCTCATCCTAGAGGCAGTTGAGTTTTTTGCGTATCTGATGCCTTTGTCCTGCACAAAACATCTTGGTCTTGTACTTGACAGACCCGACAGGCCCTCAGCTCCTGCTCTGGAACTGATGAGCTACTCAGCAGGTGTCCTCGTCCTGCATAACAATCCTGGCCTTAGGAGAGGGTTGAAGGACTTAGTGCTGGAGCTCCTGAAAGTTACAAGTTAAGATAGAAGAAACACACAGCCGCTCCCAGGGGTAGTAGGCAGACTAACCCTGTATCATAGTCATGGGCAGAACATTTTAAAATGATGAACATGTCGGGCTGGAGATTTAGTTCAGTGGTGCTGCCTCCTGCCTTAATACTGCAAGGTCCTGAGTTCAATCCCTGCTACCAAAAAAGAAAAAAAAAAAAACGATGAACATGCCTATGTGCAGAGGTGAGTACGGTCTGGCTCCAGGGTTAAAACGGCAGAGGAGGCAGGCACAGTGTGAGGACAGATGCCAGTCCTTTATCCCATTTTAGTCACCCATCAGGTATCGGTAGCCCCTGAAGAATCAGTGTTCTCAGCAAAAGCAGGCTCAGATCCTTCGGCAACTGTTGCCACATCCCAAATATTACAGCCTTATCTACAGCCTGGTGGGAACCTCATAATATAGGCCTTATGTGCAGCCTTCATGAGTTGACTAAAAAGGGAAGCCAGAGGGCTTATCTAGGATTTTTTTGGGGGGTAGCAGCTTTTTATATCACACAAACATTTTACTTTTGTGGTTTGTCAGGATCTTATGGTAGGTCTCTTGAAAAAATGCCATGCTGTGAAGGGTGATAGATTAGTTGCTCTCAGGGTTTGTCTCGTCTTCCCACCCTTCTGTTCTACCGTTGTCCTGCATATTCTCTAGTAAACTCTTAATTTAAAAATAATTTTTATACTGTATTCATTGTTTATGAACTATTTTGTCTTTAATTATATATATATATGTATTTTTTTTTGTGTGTGTGTGTGTGTGTACAGAAGACAGCTGGAAAAAATGACCCATTGGTTTCATAGGAACCCACTAAAAGCTACAGCTCCTGTCTCTTTTAACTACTATGGTGTGGCCACCGGCCCTCCTGCTTCAAAAATTTGCAAGTAAGTTTTGGTCAAAGTCAACAAGCATGAGGCAGGTATTCTTTTAGGTTTCATGGGCAATGTGGAGTGTGTAACACATTGTCCCTAACTTTAGACTTCTTATCAATTTGTAAATGACAGTGAAGAGTGAAATAATAGATTATTTAAACTTTGGCTATCATCTATGCCTTGGTCATTAATTTAAGAGTAGTACAAGAGTCCTGGGAGACTAAAGCAGTGACAGTGATAGAGTTAAGCTTGCTTTACCATAATGAATGAGACCCCATAGAGTAGGATATGGACATTATTAGTTGGCTGGCTAGTAAACTCATTGAGTTCAGAGCAGGGAGAGGTCCCAGTGACTTGGAATGGCCATCACAGAGGTCACACAGGAGAAAGGACTGGAGCTGGGTTTAAATGCTATGGCTTAGATCAGGAGTTGGCAGACTGTCCCACAGGTTCAGCCTGTTTGTTTTTAAAAATAAAATTTTAAAAGAAAAAATATGAGAAAACAGTAAAATGGAAACGAAGATTTTGTAAATAGGGAAGGATGGAGAGGATGAAGGGAGGGCAGGGTTATGGGGAAAAAATGAGAACCAAGACCTGTCATGTAAAGGCCCAAGATCCCAATGATGAATGTAACTGTACTGTATACCTAAAAAGTACCAATAAACTTAATGAGAAAAAATTAAAATAAAGTCTTGTTGGAACCCAGCCAGACCCACATCTATGTAAACCCTCCTGAGCAGCAGAACTGAGAAGTCCTGACTGAGACCTTGTGACCCACTGAGCCTGAAGTGTTTATTCTGTGGCTCTACAGAGAAAGCGTTCGGGAGGGTCCCAGATTGAGGTGGAGGGGAAGAAGAAAGTCACTTCTACCAGCAGAACCTGGAGAGAAAGGGAAGAGCGGTTTAGGTGCAGCAGATGAGAGAGATTTCACTGGAGCCAGCTGACCGGGAGGGCTGACTGGCTGTGGAGATTGAGAAGGGTGTGGTCTCGATGAGTTGAAAAACCAAGGCCGTAAAGACCTCAGTGGGGCCAGTAAAGGAGAATCAGGAGTTGTCTAATCTCTAGACCTCTGTCAGCAAACTTTATTTTGAAAGCCACTATATAGTAAGTATTTTAAGTTTTATGGGCCACATATACTCGCTTTCTTATTCTGCAACCTATATAAATATAAAAATCATTCTTAATTTGAGAATAGAACAAAAATAAGTTGTGGCCATACAAAAACAAGCTACAGATCGTAGTTTGCTGACCCCCAGTCTGGCCTCCTGGATGCTGGTCACCGAGTAGCTGTTTGTCTGCAGCATTGAGCAAGGCTCTCAGCTTCTTTGGACCTGATCCCTGGATATCAGAGTTACAGCCTAAAGTATGTGTTTCTAGGGTTCATTTTCTCAAGTTCTATAATTTTAAGATGAATTTGGCTTTACACAAGTTGGGCTTTCAGTGACATGGAAATTTCTGGCACACAATACTTGAGCCTAAAATAGGCCTGAAGGATTTAAAGAAATTCATATTTCTTCTTAGTTCAGGAGTCACCCATTCAGTTTCTAGATAAGTACCTTGATGGCATGTTCATAAGCCTGCTCACTTCTGGTCAGCGATGTGTGATTGATAAGTACTCCCTCGAGGTGAGACTCCTTAGAATCAGTGCTAATGCATAAGCAGCACCTTGAGACCAGGATGAAGTCTGTCCTCTCCTCTAAACATGAGAGCTATATTATAACCCCTCCTGATCAGAGGAAAACACTTCAAAGCTGATATTCTTGCAGTCAAACATTTTGGGTGTGTGCTTTATCCTAGCACCTCCTAAATTCTGGGTCTATAGCCCCTATTCTCTGGGCACCTTAGAGTTAGAGTTGGTCTTTCTGTAGTCATCTGTACACATTTCAAGTGTCTGCAGCCTTTGTGATTCTGGAACCTTCAGTAAACTAGTTAATTGCCTTCTGGACAACATAGGAAGGGAAGTTAACAGAGCAAGTTAGAGCTGACAGTTTAGATCTGGAAATGGAAGTAGTGGAAGATGAGATCTCAAAAGGGAAAACCAGAGAGCCAAAGACCACAGTTTTTCAGGTGAGGATAAGGGGACATAGGAAAAAGTACAGAAAGAACTTGTAGAGATGGGAGAAGTGCCTGGGAAACTTACCATTATGGCGAATAAAGATTTTTGAAGGGGAAAGGGTGGATCTGCAGTATTTTTGCTGCAGAGAAGTAAAGGAGAATAGAAACTTGGGAACAGTTCTAAAACTTCTCGGTGTGAGAATGGTGAATGCCTAGTGGTGGAATGCATTTCACTTTTGAAGTAGAGTCCCTTTAGGGCCCAGGATTTAGTTCAGTGGTGTCACCGCCTGCCCCGAAAGCGCAGAGTCCTGAGTTTGATCCCGGTTCTGCGGGTTGGTGGCGGGGTGGGGGGGGGGGGGGGGGGGGGGTCCCTTTAAAGAGATACTAAAAGTAGACACAGTTATAGTCAATGTCCATTTTTTCCAAACACTTTTATCATGAACTGGTTGAAGTTGGTCATTCTTAATTCCTCCCCTCCCTTTGAAATGCAGGCATCTGCTTGATTTTTTTAATTAAAACTTGGTATATATTTTTATAACAATTGTTTCCATGATTTGTCCCTTAATTGGACTGGGCTGATTTTAGCACAGTATACCTTTTTAAACAGTTGTTATTAGTAACCTCATTCTCTAATTAGATTTATTCCCACGTACTTGGTGATAGCTTCAAGGAAGTGGAGTGCATATTAAGTGGTGTATTTTAAAGCTTTTGTATTGAAACCTGCCAGCCGCTTTTACATGGAGCGTGTAACACAGCCTTGTCCTTTACCTTCCCTGCTTCGTGTAAGTGACCTGAGATCATCCAGGATGCGGCTCCTCGAACTGTTCACTGACCTGAGCTGTAACCCAGAAATGATGAAGTCTGCAGCAGATTTGTACTTTTCACTTCTGCAAGGTTGGGTATTTATATTCACTTCTGAGTTTAAAAAAAAACTTTGAAGAAGCGCACATTAATTCTTAGACTTCTTAAATTTGTGTAGCTTAGTGTTGCAGGCTGTGATAGGCATGAGTTTCAAAACAGATTATAATGGTAGTGTGTGTTCTGACATTTTGGAAATTAAATGTATTGTGCTTCATAGGATGTCCTCTCAGGAGACAGTGTAAGATGTAGTCAGGGAGAGAAGGGCCAGAAGTTTCATTCAGACACCTGGAAAAGTAATTATCTGAAAAATTTAAAATAGAACATGATATTTCTTCTAAAACTAAAATGACTTGTATCTTCTTATAGGTTTCATAAATTCACCAGAGGAGTCTACTCAGGAAAGCAAATTACGCTATATTCAGAATTTCAAGTGGACTGATACATTGCATGGACAGGTTCCAAGGTAAACAGTGCTCACGTAGGTCCTGAACCAAAGCTAGTTGTTAACTCATAGCCTCTGTGTTTGAAGGTGATAAATGTAAGTCTGAGCAGCATTTTTTCTTACCAGGAAAGTAATTAAAGGCATTTTAAGTGAAAATGTAACATTTCTTCCACACCAAATCTATTCTTGAGATAAGCAGTATAAATATTGACAGAAATGAGCAGCTGTGACTTAATTTTAACAACACCTAAGAATGTTTAGGGAATTTGGAACCCAGACTGACTTTCAATCTTTGCCTACCTTTAAGCCAAGCAGAATTTTGGTTTTTCCCTACTTTCCCTGCCCAATGGATAGTTCAGATGTCTTTGGTCAGTCTGGTTTTTCTCTTAACTGCATACTCTTTTTGATTCTCAGCATTTGTTTTCTCCTTGTTTCTCTTCACTTTTCTGCTCTTTTTTAAAAAAACTTCCCTTCAGAGTTTTTCATCCACCACTATTTGTAACTACTACTATTTGAAACTATTTGTAGTAGATCTAATTATAACAGGAATTACATCATTACAGGCTAACTTTAGTTGGCTACTTCTTTGAAAACACCACTGGATTGTCAAGGGGCCCATATATCTTGATTTGCTTTAGAATTACTGTTTTATAAAAACAGAAAGGAAGAGACTGGAGATTGCACAGGAACGGGGTGGTGCATGCAGGAGAGAGAGTGGCTGTGGAGTCTCACCTACTTAGGTGCACACACAAGTTTTCTGCTGAACGCACGTTTGCTGCTCCAGGAGATTGTGGGTCACAGGACTTAGGAACAAAACAAGAAAACTTGCATTAAGTGAATAAGAATGCAGGCATTTAAGGAGATAATCATCAAATGTTAGTTTCCTTCCTTGTTTGGGAATATTGTATGTAGATTTAATAACCTGGGTAGGAAGCAGGGAATATAGGTCCTTTCTAAATATTAGTGTTTTGGCATACTGAGATTTTCTAATACTTTTTTTGTTTTTCTTTATAATCCCTTTTCATCCAAAATTAAGGAAGTTTTTAAATTTGACTATCCTTAAGCAAACCTTTATCATTATTGCTTTGCAAACTTTAACAGATTCTAAAATGTTTTGCATTTCGTAAATTTGGCACTGTTCTCTTGTGCCAAATTTTTGTTCCATGTTACATCAAGCTACTGTTTATCATTGTTCCAGCATTTTATGAGATGGGGGGATTACATGATGAAGACCCTAAGTAATACTGAAAATGCAGCCCACGTGAGATGTGATTTTCACTTAATCAGTAGAAGCAGCTGTGAATATATCAGTTCTGAAAAGGGTTTCTTCCTTGGGGTGTGCTCTGAGTACCACTTAGGTGTTGTGCCACAGAAGTGGAGTATTTTGGAACAAGATAGATTGAAGTAAATGAAAAGGGAGAGAGCTGGTCCTGAGTCTTCACATACAGAGCAAAACTGTCTCATTATTTAGAGATGAATTTGTACATTATATGTGCCTACTGGATCATCAGGTATCACTCAGAAGTTCTTCATGATGTAAAGAATAAGCCATTCTTTCACTTCTTTTTGTTTTTCATTCTTTCATTTCTAAGAAGATAAAACCATTTTAGGGAGTTTTCTTAAAAACATATATTTGCACATTATAAATAGGAGTTTATAAATTATTCCTTTTTTTTTTTTGGTGTTTTTTTTTTTTTTTTTTTTTTTTTTTTTTGGTTTTTTGAGACAGGTCTCACTTTGTCTTTGAGACTGACCTGGAACTCACTCTGTAGCCCAGGCTGGTCTCGAACTCACAGCGATCCTCCTGCCTCAGCCTCCTGAGCGCAGGGATTACAGGCGTGCGCCACCACACCCGGCAGAAGTTTATAAATTATTCTTAATTGCAATACGTTTTCTAACTCTTTGTGGTAATTGCAGTTGAACCCAAGGCCTTACACATGTTAGGCAGCACTCTAGCACTGGGCTACACCCAAGACCACAGATTTTTTTCTAATCTAAAATGTTGACATGGCTCATCCCTTTCACAATAAATAAAAAATACAAAGTACAGTTAAAATTTAGTGTTTTTTTTTCCTTTGGGTAACTTTTCTGTATCTTAGTGTTTCATGTGTAAAGTAAGTCTGTCCTGCCTTCCTACTTCATCATTTGAAATAATGTGTAGGAATATTCAGGCTCTTGGAGTGACAGTGAATATATTGGTGTTAGTGTTTTATTTGCTTTATATGCTCTCTCTGTCTCCTTTATGCCCTAATTAGTGATAGATTATGAAGGAAACAAGGGGTAAAAATGTTTGCTTTCAAGACCTTCTTTCTTTGTAGAACACTCATTGGCTTGGCATTCAGAACCCTTCTTCAGTTAGATTTCTTTTAGGCTTTTTGTACTTCTTTGCCTTGATTGCTTTTTACATACTGTCTGCTCCAGTCAAACAGGTGAGTTCAATTCTATGGAAATATCTTGTGCTTTTGACAGCATCATTTCCTCACCTGGGGTGTCTTTCTGTTTCCCTTCTAGTCATCGTCATTCAGGGCAGTTTAGATTTTATACATACCAGTAAGACTTCGTAATGATTCTAGCCTAAAACCACCTCTCCTCTGAATTCCATTTTCTTAATACATTGTATAAGTACCACCCATTTCAGAATAAACATACTGATTCTGGACCCTGTCCCAGACTTTCTGACTCTCTAAAGTTAAGCCCTAAAAATTTGTGTTTTTAAAGCTATTCATGTAAAAGTTAACTTTGGGAGCCACTATTCTCAGTTTATTAGTTAAAAGTGCGAAGTACATACTGGACCAATGTATTTAACCATTTTTAACCATTGTTTTTTTTAGTTTTGTTTTTGGTACCAGAGATCAAACCTCAGGACCTTGTGCTTGTGAGGCAGGCAGCGGTACTGCTGAGCTAAATCTTCAGCCATAACCATTTTTAATTACTGTGTGACTTTATCTCCTCATCTGTATTAAACACAAGAAATCAAGAACTACTTTCTTCCTTTTTTCTCTTTCTTTGGATACACACACATATAAGTTAGTTTATAGTTTGTAATTGTGAACTGAATATCTAGTATACTTCATTTAGCAATGTCTTAATAATTTGTAGAACTTAACTGAATGTATTTTTAACCCCAGTGCCCAGCAGGATGCTGTTTTTGAATTAATTTCCATGGGATTTAATGTAGCTTTGTGGTATACCAAATATGCTTCAAGACTGGCTGGAAAAGAAAAGTAAGTTAAAAAGAAAAGTTTATGTGCATGTCTATGTTATCTTTCAAATATATTGAGGTTCATTTTTTAAAAATTCTTGGCCATTGATTAAAAAGTGCTACTTAGGGTAAGTGCTTATATTTTAAGTACGGTGTTAGAATTATGAAGCCTAGCATTAAATGGGAAGTTTTTTAATAATCTTGTTATGTGGAAGGTCTTTCTGAAGAAGACCCAAAATCATGAAGGAAAAGATTGAATAGATGACTACATAAAAGTATTATAAACAAAGTTCAAAAATAAACTTCAGGGTTGGCCAAAAACATTACAGTGCATATGATAAATTGTTTATTTTTATAATGTATGCTCTTACAAATCAAAAAGGAAAATAACAAACAGGTAATTCATAGAAAAACAAAAGGCTCATAAATATATGAAAAAATGTCTTGAAGGACTAAACTGCAAAGTAAGATGATTTATAATTTTTATATAGCTAAGGTGGATACAGTAATTGGAAACTGGCTGTCAGTTATGATTCATCCACACATAGGAATAATATACAGCTACTTTGAAATGAAGCTGAATTCTGTGTGCTGACATAAAATTATCTCTGTACTATAGTGATTAAAATAAGCAGATGTGCATATTCTGAGTGTTTAACGTTTGTCCTTGTTTATGATGGAAGAGTCTGGAAGGGAAATACGACTTTGCCCAGAGTTTACCTGTAGGCAGGGTCGTCTCTTGTTTTTTCATCTGTTCTGTCTTCTCTTTGGATATTGTCTTAGCTATTTTCTCATTGTTGAGACACAATACCTTATAACCACAAGTTAAAGAAGGAAAGGATATTTTGGCTCACAGTTTGTAGAAGTTTCATTCCATAGTGAGCTGCTTCCAAGGCAGGACGGCATCACAGAGGAGGAAACAGTCCATGGCAGGGTAGGCAGGAAGCAACAAGATTTCCTTCTTTCCCTTGTTATTTCTTCTAGACTACAGTTGGTTAGTGGGTCTTCTTTCTCAATAAACCCATCGCCCACACCCAGAACTGTGTTAAATCCATCATTGGACTAATCCAGTATCACACCATGATCCAGTTATGCCCAAAATCCCCATGTATGAGTGCATGAGGCTTTGGGGGACAGTTAGATATTAATCATAAAAGATATTTTTCATGTGCATTTTTTAAGTGTCAAAATTAGATGTCTTCGCGGAAGAAAACTATTGGTGATAAATAATTTGGTTTAGTAATTGTATATTAGTTGTTGGTATTAGTAGCACAAATCAGATCCATCCTCTAACTAATGCACTTGTTGTCTTTAAGCATAACAGAAGATGAAGCAAAGGAGGTCCACCGAAGCCTAAAAACTGCAGCTGGGATTTTTAAACATTTAAAGGTAAAGAAAAAAAGTTAAATTGTATGTATTTCTAATGCTTTAATTCTTCAATTTTTTTTCCAAGGGAATAAAATGGTTTCCTTTTGTAGAGTCCAGTCCTTCCAGACCCTGTGGAACATCTGCTCCTAGATAGACTACCCCTTTTTCCAGGAAGCAGAACTCTGAATACTCAAGTCCCTTTTATAAAATGGTGCAATATTTGCATGTAACTGAGATACATTCTCCCTTATACTTCTTAATTTTTTTTTCCCCCGTGTTGGGGACCGAACTTGGGACCTTGTGCTTACGAGTCAGGCGGTGGCACCACTGAGCTAAATCCCCAGCCCTCTTATACTTTTTAAATCATCTGTAATAAGTACATGCTGTGTAAATTGCTGTACCGTACTGTTGAGGGAGGAATGACAAGGAGTGGTGACATGTTCGGCACAGATGCCATGTTTTTTTGGTTTGGTTTGGTTTTGGTGGGGGTGGGGGGGAGTTGTTTTTTGTTTTTTCTGGTACTGGGGATCAAACTCAGGACTTTGTGCTTACCAGGCAGGCGTGGTGCTGCTGAGCTATATCCCCAGTAGATGCCATGTTTTTCTCAAATGATTTCAATTCAAGGTGTTTGGTCTGCAGGCATGGAACCCTCAGATAATACAGGGCCAGCTGGTCACGTTCTCTTTCCGGTGTGAACTGCCTGATTCATGAGGGCGGCCAATTTCTGATTAGTTGTGTCTCCATTTAGTATGGAAATTCCCAGTCAGTCTCACAATTAGAAAATTCAGGTTATGATACCATGCTTATTTTCGTCTCTTCTGAAAAGACAGGAGAATACAAACCAGAGAAATTAGTTTTTCTTACCATCTCTCATTGCTCTCTGGAGCATCTGCAAAGCGCAGGCCCGATTCTACCACAGCCGAACTTCAATTGTGTCCTTAATGTCTCAGTGCAAACACCAGAGGAGCAGTCAATCACATTCTAATGATACTGAGCTACCTGGGGATGTTTTGGAGTTAGAGAAACAGTAATGTTATTTTCCAGCCAGAATTCCCTTCACCTCATTCTAATTAAACTGCTATTTACTGAAAGCCTCCTGGAGCCCAGTGTTGGGTTTGTTGTTGTTGTTGTTGTTGTTTTTATTTTTGGTACAGGGCATCGAACTCAAGACCTTGCAATTCTGAGGCAGGCGCAGTGCCGTTGAGCTAAATCTCCAGCTCTGTGTTGGGTTTTTGATGGCATAAGGTGCTTTTACAGTAATTAGAGGCTGTGAAGAACTGGGTGTGGAGTTGTAGTGTTTTTTTTTAGCTCTAATTATTAATGTGAATGAACAATTCAGGCTGTCAAGCAAAAGGGAATTTTGGTTACTTAGTTAAAACATTTTCTAAGTTGAAGTTATTTGCATTTCTAAGCAATCTATATACTGTATCCAAATTTGCTTTTGAATTTCTTTTAAAGCTGACTCAATATATATAGAAGCTTATATTCTCTGTGAACTTATGGTTGCTCCTTTTCATTTGTGTCTTCAATCTCTGGTACGTCTCCAAATGGACTCACGACTCCATTTTCCTCATCTCTAATGCCTGGGTTAAAATAAAACTTGGCGTCTTTGTGCTCTGTTTTCTTTTGCTCAGGAAAGTCACATCCCAAAGCTTATCACACCCGCAGAGAAGGGACGGGACCTGGAGCCCCGGCTCGCAGAGGCATATATTGTCCAGTGTCAGGCAGAAGCTCAAGAAGGTATCCTGAATACTGTGAGATTGTTTTTAAAGAATATCTATATTGGTATTTAATTTTTTTCTCTTTTAAATCAGAAATAGCTGTATAGCTGTAGTCTTATTTTCAGGTTTTGAGAAATTTGTGGGAGTAACTTCCCCTTTTAACATCAGGCCTCGTAAAGGAAAAGGCCTTTCAGATTAGTGGCTCTTACAGGTTTTGGAAAAAAATCAATTGTGATGGTTTGTACTTCTAATCCCGGCTACTTGGGAGGCTTGGAAAGAGGATCACAAGTTCAAGGCCAACCTAGGCAACATAGTAAGACCCCCATCTCAAAAAAAATAAAAAATAAAAAATAAATGAATGATTTTGGTTCCATACCATTCCAAACAGTGAGACTCACGTGATAATACAGAATTTCATAGGGTTTGATCTTTCTTTATTTCAAATTCTATTCCTCTAAAATTACTGCTCTTACTGTACCATACTATTAATAGTAATTCTCTCTCTGAGATTAGCTAAGTCATTGGCTGGTGATTGATTTAAAGAAATGGTATCAGAACCACCAACCTCAGTGTTTTCATTTGTGTTTGAATTTTCCATAACATTTCATACTAAACTCGGACTGCATGAAAACCCAGAAGGGTGTCAGGCTGTCTTTCACTGTTCTTGTTGGACTTACTGGGGAGGAACACGATTTATTTCCAGACCCCTCCTCTCATGTTTTCCTTACAGTGACAATTGCCCGGGCAATTGAGCTAAAACACGCTCCAGGGCTGATTGCCGCGTTGGCATATGAAACGGCCAATTTCTACCAAAAAGCAGGTGAGCTCCTACATGATTTCTTTTGTTATACTTTTAGTCTGTAGAGTTTCTGATTTGTAGCTTCTGGGCTGAATAGGGGATGGAAATGCAGATTTTTCCACTATCTGCAAAACTGGAATATCTTCGTTATTGTATTGATCTTGTTTTAAAGAAGTAGGGCTGCTTAGTGTTAATAGGCTACGTAACTTCTGCTAGAAAGGACAGGGCTGTGCTTTGTTAACAGTCATAACTAGTAGCTGTAAAATTTATTTGGTTTTGACATTGGTTTTGGTCTTTATAGCAATCTTACCATTGCTGCAGTGTTCTTATTTAGACAATAAACTGGCACTAAAGTGTTCACGTGCCCAATCTGTCACTCATAGGGGCGGGAGTGGGCCTGCCACTCTGGTTATATTATTCTTTGTATTCACCTATTTAAGAAACATGCATGTATTTCCATTTAAGAAACAGTTACTATTTTACCTGCCGAGTAAAGCAAAGTTAAAAAGATTGGCAGCCTTGGGATGGAGTCATACTTGTAACCGCGTTATTCTATCACATGATATATGAAATTCTTGTAGCAATAAAATAAGAAACTGAACAGTCAGGGCTCTCTGGGGAAGGCTTTCTAGAGGAAGGTGGCCTGTTAGCTTCATCTTGGAGTTCAGAGAACTGTTCTGAGTTTCTCAGGAACCTTCGGCCTGTGAGAGTAGAGCACCTGTCCAGTGAGATGAGCGGGAGCCGAGCACTTCTGGGGCTGCACATGGCTGCTCTTAGCTGAGACACAGGGGGCAGGGAGGGGGACTGTGCTGGGACGTGTGGGTCCAGAGTGATAGCTGGGACCTGCCACAAGACACCAGTTGAGTCTGCCTCGCCTGGATCTGCTCTAGAAGACCCAGGCTGTCGCTGACGGGCTGGCCCCACGGGGACCTTTGCTGACCTGGCGCTGATGGAGACAGCGAAGTAGGAAGCGGAAAGGAGGAGGGGCCTGAGCGGTGTGCGTGTGCAGGGCCATGGGAGTGTTTGACACAGGGTTCCGTGAGACGTTGCACGTCCTCACTGTCCCTGCCTTGGGTGACTAGGCTACTCCAAGCTGCCAGGTTACATAAACTCTGAAACAGGGTGTTGTGGCAAATAGTTCAAAAGGACTTTGAAGTCCTTGGGCACATTAGCATATCTGTAACTTAAAGTTCACTAATCATCGAACCAGAGGGGTACCGTGGTATTTAACTGTTGTTACGGATTTTTTGCATAAATGCTTGAGTTTTAGATTGAATGGCATTCTGCTTTTAGCAACAGAACACATAAACTAAAAGTCTTCTAGTGAATCAGGGTGAAATGATATTTTACTTTTTAAAATGTAACTTTAGATCATACTTTATCCAGTTTGGAGCCTGCATATTCTGCTAAATGGAGAAAATATCTTCACTTGAAAATGTGTTTCTACACAGCTTATGTGAGTATAAATAACTCTAAAAACAACAGATTGTTGGGAGGGCTGGAGATTTAGTTCAGTGGCACTGTGCCTGCCTTGCAAACACAAGGTTCTGAGTTTAATCCACAGAACAACAACAACAAAAACAACCCAAAAAAGCCAGGTCACTGGGGCTCACCTCTCCAGACCCAGATTCTTCAGCGTCTCACGCATGATGGACAGCGCACTGCCGTGGGGACTGCAGTGAGAGGGGAGGGCTGGGCTGCAGGAACAGCATCACGCATTGATGGGAAGCCTGCGTTCAGGAAGGGTCCCGCACACCCGGTGAGAGCTCTGCCGTGTCACCTGTACACTGAGCGACACGGATTCCACCTGCAGGTGTCCCTGGCAGCAGTTCACTGTGCTTGGTGAACTGTCAATAGCATTGTGGAAGTCACTAACCAGTGTAGTGTGCCCACCAAACACAGCTGTTTCATTGATTAGTATGACCAGAAGGACGTTCACAACCCTGTTTCAGGTCCAAGTCCATATTTTTCTTACACTCTGTGGTCTGTCTTGAAGCAAGCCATTGGAGGCCACGTGCAGTCTGTAGTGATGTGGACAATTAAAGAAGAAGCCTTCAGGCTGATGCGCCTTTCTCTTAAAGCCTATCCAGGCCTTAACATCAAAACACTTGTTCTGCCAGGAAGTGGCTCAGTGGTGCCTCGCCTGCCTTGCAGTTGCAAGGTCCTGAGTTCGATCCCCAGTACCAAAAAAAATTTTAAAAACTCTTGTTCTGCATTAGTACAGTACTTTCCTCCTTTAACTGCTCTGTCTCGCTTTTAATTTTGTTCTGGTACTGGGGCTCAAACTAGGATATTGCACTTGGGAGGCAGGTACAATGCACCTGAGCTAAGTCCCCAGCCCTGCTCTGGCCTGATTTTAAAAACAGATTTCAGCAAGTAACTTTTGCTCTCAGGATGCAGGTAGAAGGCTATTTGGGCTCAAGTCCTGACTGATTCCACCATTTATAGGAACAGAGATGGGGAAAAGCTTGCTCACATAGAGATGTAAGGGGTTGTGCATTAGCAGACGAGACCCGAGATGAACGTGAAGGCCTTTGTGTGTCCGACACATGCGTCCGTCTAGGGAGAGTGAGTAAGAATGGTCTCTTTCCAGGCATACTGCTACCATGGGCAGACCCTGCTGGCCACTGACAAGTGTGGCGAAGCCATCAGGTCTCTCCAGGAAGCAGAAAAATGTAAGTGTTCCTGTCTGAATTTTAACTCCTTCGTAAAAAAACAAAGGTTTTATCCTAAAACAATAAATAGGTAGCTGAACAGAGTTCAGCGAAGCTCCTAAGGGGGCATAGGTGAGGTCCCTGGAGGACCGAAAGCAGTGTTTCAAACCCAGATCCTGTAGCAGAGGCCCACTTTCCACTTGTGAGCACAGCGTGGATGTTGCTGCTGCACTGGGAAAACGTGCAGAGGCCTGGCTCCCTCGGACTTGAAGCTTTTGCACTATAAATAAGCAGCATGTAAGTGTTAACAAACGACTGTCTTTCCTATGCAGTGTACGCCAAGGCAGAAGCGCTCTGCAAAGAGTATGGAGAGACCAAGGGGCCCGGGCCAACGGCCAAGCCTTCAGGACACCTGTTCTTCCGGAAGCTGGGGAGCCTGGTGAAAAGCACACTGGACAAGTGCCACAGGGAGAACGGGTTTATGTAAGCGCAGCTTCGCGTCTCCTGTGTGGACTGTCAGTTCATAGTACTAATGTGTCTGCCTTTCAGCGGTGTCCAGGCTGCTCGGGCTAAAGTTCAAGTGGGTACAGCCTGTTTTTTACCCTGTATCTGCTGATGATGTGTAAGGAGTAGACTGCGAAATTTGAACATGAATTATTAATGCATAGCTCGCTTCACCAGGATGCTCCCATGATGTCCTCATTTTCTTTCAACTTTGTTTCCCTGTCATTCTTTCTAATGCATTGATACACACATACCTATTCCTTTGCACGTTCATCTCTAGTTGTACCTCCCTATAAAGTGGAAGATGAATTGTCTCACAATCTGTCCTGGTCCTTTCCAGCAGTTTTCCACTTTTGAGTCAGTGTTTAAGCTGCAGGTCACCAGCTCTGTGTGTTAGTAGAATCAGCCCTGCCCCTGCCTTTGTCTCTCTTCCCCTGGTGCTCTGTATCTGGCCGTACTGGACTTTCCCTGCCTCCAACACGCCCAGCTCTCCTTTCGTCACTGAGCCCCAGCTCTTTGTCTTCTCCTGTCAGTCTGTCCTGAGCATTGTCAGGGACAGTGCACTCTTCATTGGCATTCTGAGCTGCAGGAAGCAGAGAGATCTTACTCATCATTAAACTGGGCCTTGAATATGTTAGAAACTCAGGTAGTCACTGAATGAATGAGTGAACCACTATTTAAATTGCTTTTGCAGTTACTTTCAAAAAATTCCAACAGAAGCCCCACAGCTGGAACTCAAAGCCAATTATGGGCTGGTCGAGCCTGTGCCTTTCGAATTTCCTCCTGCGAGTGCTCAGTGGGCCCCGGAAACGCTGGCTGCATTCGACCTCACCAAGAGACCCAAGGATGACAGTGTAAGAGCTGGGTTCGTCCATCCGCGAGTTTGGAAGGAGGATCCAGAGTTAGCATTTGATAGCTCTTTGTTTAGATATGTGGTGCATCTAAGTGTTAAGCTGGCTAATTGCAGGGTGCATTGAAGCGGTGCAGATCACTCTGACGAAGCCTCTAGACCTTCAGGGTCTTGGGGTCTCGACAGGACTTTGTTTCCAGCAGTGATTTTGCCTTATAACGTGTCCCTGCTTCCTTGGAGAACAGCTAGGAAAGATCATCGTGTTTGCATTGCTGTAGCCCTACTCTCTTTGATTTGGCGTTATTGTAGAGTATTTGAAGATTTTTGCTCTAGTTTCATCATTCTATGAATCATCCAGAACAAAATATTTTATTTATTAACACCTAAGTACATCTTGAAATTGAGTCCAACAATAGTTTACATGGAAATTTTGAGATATAACTACCAAAAGACCAGGGACCTGTAACAGAAGGAAAGGGAATTATTTTTCAACCATAGCCCCACCCTTCAAATTGTATTTTTATGTCATTTCCTTCCCATGCTAAAATCATCATTCCTTAAAATAACCATCTTTGTATCCTGTTCAGCCTTTGAAACAAAGTCCCCAGGCAGCCTGTTATCATTGTAAGTTATTTCTGAACTGAGGGTCTGCTGCATGGACTCCCTGCTCATACCAGATGTAGGAGATGTGAGCTCGACTTCTGCCCACCAGCCTAGGTTTCATCCTAAATGTGACCTGTTGGCTGTGTCTTGAAACAAATTGATGTGTAGCTTCTGGAATAGCTTGGTCAGTCTCCCAGTTTTGCCACTTAATTACAGCATGGTCTCACAGTCTGAAGTGAAAGAGGTGGCACGTGTGCTGTCTTGAGTCATAACCTGCTCACGTTGTGTTTTTCGTTCTTCCTAGGCCAAACCCAAGCCAGAAGAAGAAGTGAAACCTGTGAAAGAACCAGATATCAGGCCCCAAAAGGACACTGGCTGCTCCCTCTCCTGAAACACTGTATGCACTTTGATTTTCTCTGAGTAGATAAGAAAAACCATAGAGCTTCAGTTCTTCCTCCTTAAAATGACTGCTCTGAAGTCTAGGCTAAGCATTATTCAGAGAAAATCTGCCTTCCGTTACTTGTTCTTGATTTTGAACGTAGTGGAGATGCTTCTTGCCTTGCTCCCAGACTCCCCCTTCTAGTGACGATGTGAAAGGTTTATTGTGCCTCAGAAACACATATTTGAGGGTTGGATACTTTTTCAATTCTGGGTAGGTAGTTTTGGGTTAATGTATTATAGGCCTGGATAATGTGTTTTCAGGCAGGTTTTTCTACACAAAAACATTTATTTTCCTTCCTCTTATTTGATACCAGAAGAATGACAACCACTTTTGAAGAGAGCAGGTTTACCCCCTCACTGCTGTGTTCTTTGTAGAATAACTTTTGTTCTGATTCATTCATCTTGCAGACACTTAAAATGACCAGAAAAGCTTCATACCAGATCTTTTACATGTATTAGGGTCTATAATTCACACGAAAATCAGTGTTTCTGTGTTGAAACCTTTAAGAACCTACACTTATTTTGTAGTCCTGTGCTTCATTCAGTCTTAATGACCCTACAATAATTTTTACAAATCCCTTTTCTAATGCTTTTTTTACTTAGAAGTTAAAACTTTGTAACAGCGCTTAGTGCTTTTATATAAGGGAAGATAGAATGGGAAATGTTTTTTAAAGAAATGAAACATTGCATGATATAAAGAAAAAATTTAAATGAGTGAGATAGGTTGTCCTGAATGACACTGATAACTACTTCTTTCCTAAAGAAGTCTTAGTAAAATGCCTTTGTTTCCTGATTTCAGTGTATATTGTTTTTACATGATTTTCTAATATATGTATCCTACTGGAATTGTATTGCTTTAGGCCAAAGGCCACCGCAAAAACTTTTCAGAACATACATACAGTATGACACTAAAAATGGATTATAATACGTGAAACAGTTTGATGTATTCACACTGAAAAAGTAGTGGATGTATAAAACTTCAACAAAACCAACACATCTGTAGGTTACTTCCTGTTGATGACTCTCCTGGGCATTAGGTAATTTTCATATTTTAAATGGTGATTGGTTTACTTAATAGAAATAATAGTAGTGTATTTTGAGAGCTTTCTGTATGCCCAGTGCCATGCTGAGCATGTACATAGATAAACCATGGAATCCGCACAGCATCCCTATGAGAAAGGTGTAAAATCTGCAAAAAGTGTAGAAAGAGGAATGTACATTACCTTGTGAAGAATGAATAGGTTGATGTCTGTACTAGGCTTTTTGTCACTGGGACAGAATGCTTGGCCCACTCCTTAAGGAGAAAAGGTTTATTTGGCTCATGGTTTCAGAGATTTCAGTCCCTGGTTGCTGGCTGCAAGGCAGGGGGGTTCATCATGGTGGAGAGATGGAGGAAGACAGCTTCTCTGCCAGAAGCAGAGAAGGGGCCAGGGACAGGAGGCATCTCTAGGCCACTCTCCCAGTGACTCCTGCATTGCTCCTCTGTTGTGCTCTCAGTGTTAGCCTGGCCAGGCACAGGAACCCAGGGTCCAGCCTCAGATGGGGGAGCCTTGGGCTATGTGCGATCCCAAGCAGGACAATATCTGCTTGAGTCGAGACAATGTTCAATTAGATGGCAGCTTCAATCGTAGCTTTCCTCAAGACACCGAATAGAAGCAGGGCTTTTTAAAAAATACATGAAAGGGCCGGGGATGTAGCTCAGTGGCCCTGAGCCTGCCCCGCAAGCACAAAGTCCTGAGTTCGATCCCCAGTACCAAAAAACGGAAACGCTAATTAATGCTTATAACATTTAATATCTGAAACTGCAGTTTCCAGAATGTTTGGAATAATAGTTTTATTCTGCTGATAGAGAAAGTGTTCGATGTCACTGCATTTGTGTAATCATTACTAGAGATTAACCTGCTGCTCTGTGCTATTGTGACAGAATTTGAAGCAGTATTTACTGCCGCCTGTAGGCCCTGTGCACCTTAGATACCAGTGCTTGTTAACTTAGTAACTAAATTTCCACATTGAGATTGGAATTGTACCACCGCATGGAAACATAACATGCTCCGCCATGCAGCGCAGTAAATACCCCAGCAGTGGCGGCTTTGACACAAGCAGACAGTAAGTGGTAGGAGTGTCTCAGCTCAGCAGTGATCATTTTGGCTGGGACGCCCCATTGTCTTAGGCTTTTTGGAATGGTGTTGAGAATTTGGGGAAGTTACCGGAAGGCCGGCGAGCTGGAACTGCTGGTGCTGCATTTATGCATGGCATGCTGCTTCTGCCGAGTGGGGTTTGTATGATGAGTTCTCTTTTTATTTATGAAAATAAAAGCAGCTTTACTTACAATGTCCTTGAGGTCTCTTCCTGACAAAGACATCTGTAGTTACTAAGCCCGCAGTGCCACTTTGGGATCTGGTTTCAGGATGTGGGGCCGTTGCTCTCCACTCCACGGCAGGCTTGGCCTCTGCTGTTAGCTGGTGACTGTCACCTCTTCCTCTCAGAGGGGCTCGAAGGCTGTGTGCATGTAGTGTGTGACATTCGGCGTGGCGCAGTGTTTGTGCTCTGTGCACTAGAGGGGCCCCTTTCAGTGCTGCACAGAAACGCAGAAATGAGTCTGGAAATACTTTCTGATCCAGTTCTTGGGAATCCCGTGTTCTCCATTATCGCATGTGGCAGTAAGCACACAACACCACCCCGGGTTGCCATGAACATGTGTCTGCAGGTGGCTTTCTGTGGCACCTGCTGTCATCGGGCCAGGGGAACCCAGCATTTCTCAGGGGCAGGTGTGGTTTGCTGATTTCTGTTTCTCATGGCCCCACTCTCCTGTGGCACACATACCCTGGGCGTCAGTCCCCGACCATCACGTGTGCCCTGGGTATCCCTCCCTGGCCGGACCCCTTGGGAGGCCTGAGGCCTGGCTTCCTGAGCCCAGAGGTGTCCAGACCTTCAGACCATGGGGACCAAGCAAATAAGCCTGGAGCTCCATGTAAATTACTCAGTGGGTCCTTGCTCCATTTTTAACCTGGTCCACCTAGAAACACTGGCTAGGATGGAGAAAAACAAAAAATACCAAGTGTAGTTCTTTTTTTCTATTTTTTTGTTTTTTTGAGACAGGGTCTCACTGTATAGTTGAGACTGACCTGGAACTCACTATGTAACCCAGGCAGGTCTCGAACTCACAGCAATCCTCCTGCCTCAGCCTCCCAAGTGCTGGGATTACAGGCATGCGCCACCACACCCGGCCCTCAAGTGTAGTTCTTAGAAATTGATCTTCATTAAAAAAACAACAATCATTGCCAAGTGCCTGCTGTGTCCAGCATTGTGCTAGGCCCTGGGACACAAAATAAATGAGTCTCTGCTTTCAGGAGGCTCAGGATTCAGTAAGCAGTTTAGACCTCAGCTGGGAGGCTGAGGCAGAAGGACCATGAGTTCAAGCCTAGCCTGCATAACTTGGTGATTTAGCAAGACCCTGCCACATAATTAACAGTAAAAGAGGGCTGGGGATGTAACTTGGTGTCTACCTTGGGCTCTATCCCCAGTACCATAGAAGCAGTAGTGACAATAGCATAGACTAGGAAACGTGCCCAGATTATAGTTTGTGGTCATGGTAGCAGGAGAAGCTCAGATGGTGATCTGGGGACTCTGGAGAGAGCTGTGAGTGTGACCTGAGGGCAGCGTGGGGGTGACAGTGGTCAGGAAGTCTTTAAATCACAGCAAACAGTATTACGGGGTGGCTGAGGCGGCCGTCACTGTGGAGCCCTCAGAGAATTCGTGTCTGCACGCAGCGTGGAGACCATGGCTTGGGTCCAGTAGGTGCCGGTGAGTCCCGAGCCTCGCGGGCCTTGTGGCACTGTGGGGGTAGAGCACAATGTGTTGTCCTGGGTGCTCCCGTTAAGGCGGGGTCCCCAGGAGCTGTATCGGGGAGTGAGGCCCAGGCTTCCTGACCCCGGTGTGTGCCAGGTGCAGGAAGCAGCGCTCAGTCTAGGCTGGAGAGCCCAGAGGGAAGCCCGGACGGCACAGCAGTGCTGGGATCCAGGCAGCAGGCACGGTGTGGCAGCAGGGAGCGTGGTTCCCACTGCACAGGGCCTGGGGTGGGCCAGTCGTTTGGGCCTAGGAGTTCAGGCCTGGCCTGGGCAGCACAGTGTGACTTCAGCTCCTAAAAAGAAAAGGAGGGTGTAGGGGTCACGGGAACACAGCTACTTCCCGTCCTGGCTGCAGAGGACCGTGACACTGACAGTGCTCAAGGCAGGCTGAGAAGAGTCAACCCCACATCTGGCTTGTTCATGGAAGTGAGTCTGGCTGAAGCCTACGTGCCGAGGTCAGAGTAACTCGTGCCCAAATTCCATTCCTGCAACTAAAACCTGACTAGAAGGACAGTGTTCTAATTACAATAATATATTTTGTCTATTCTGTTACTGATTTGAGAATGCTTTGTCTTGTGATTTCTGAGCCTTCTTTACATTAATTTCCATAGAAACCACACATTGCTTTTACCCCAACTGATTGCCAATAAAAGTCAGTCCTGGACTGGCCAGCACCTTTGTCAGTTGCATCCTGGACACCGCTTTTGTCCTAGTTCTGTCTTCTAGTTTTGTCTCTCAGGCCTTCATTGCACACTGGGCAGGTGGGGACTGGAGATTTGCTGCAGGAGTCTCTAGCACCTGGCCAGGCTTCCAAATGCAGCCAGGGTGTGGTCTCTACAAGGAGACTCTGGGTAGAATTAGAACCCAGGAAACACTGGTAATTAATTTTTCAATTGATTTTTTTGTGTGCCCTGAACAGGAAAGCTAAAATTTATTTTAGCATTTTAGAAACTTTTCTTCTGCATACATACTAGATAATATGGCAAATAAAGAACTAGAATCTTCCCCCCCGCCCTTTTTGAGACAAGGTCTTGCTGTGTATCCCAGGCTGACCTCAAACTCGCAGCAGTCCTCCTGCCTCAGCCTCTCAAGTGCTGGGATCACAGGAATTCACCATGATGTCTGGCTAAGAATTTCGGTTAAAGATAAGATGCACTATTAAATAGAGATGTCACTTTCATAAGCAAGAAGTGGCATGAGGCAGGGGGACTAGAAAACCTCATGAAGAGGCGGGGCTGGAAGGGCTGTGGTTTCAGAAGGAAGCACTTCCTGGAGACCCTGCAGGAAACTGAGGTCTCCAATGCTGACTCTGACTCTGCAGGCCAGGCCTGAGGCCCCCTCGCTCCTGCTGAGAAATGTGTCTTCATGCAGGGAGGATTGGGCAAGAGTAAACTGGTAGCTGGTGCCCAGCCCTGCACACAGGGACAGTGGCTGTCTCACAGCTCAGGGGCCCAGCCAGGCCCGTGGTTAGGGTCTGCAAGAGCTGAGGAATCATCAGGAGGGGCGTGAAGCATGGAGGGTGGGAGACAGGACCGAGTTCTTTCAGTCTTAGAGTTTTGAGTGTCCCAGGCAATCAGTCTGGTGACTGATCCCTTCCAGGTGAGCTGAGACCCCATACCCCATGACAGCTCTTGTCACTGAGGGTCAGTACGTCAGCTTGTGAATTCTTTGGTCTCACTGAACCCAGGATCGGTGTGTGCTAAGCAAGTAGGACAGGGTGCAGCGGAAGGTACATGGCTCTCATGGGGACATCTGGGGCGTAGGGATGAGAAGGGGCCGCCCAGCTCCAGGCTGAGGAGGAAGAACCTCTCCCACTGCTGCCCCTGCACCACTTTTGTCTTGGGGCCCCTGGCCCTTTGCATTGCTTCACTCCATGGAATCAAGGTGCCGTGGTCGGTGGCAGAGAAGCCCTTGTGCAGCACCCCCAGGCGAAGGCTTCCCCATTCCGGAGCAGTGAAAGGAGTAGACTACAGGCCCGGCAGAGCCCGCTTCTCCAGGGGGGGCCTGGGGTGGGAGCCTACTCGGGAGGGAAGCAGAGGCCCAGGTCTGGCATCGCTGTCCCATCACCATGACAACGGCACCTAGGACAGCGGCACTTCCAGCCAGATCTGACTCTGACCCTGTGACTTGATCTCCAACACCTAGAACTGAAAGCAGCTTGAAAGTAACTGGATACTTTTTCAGTACCGATCTTTACAAGACCCTAGTGACACCTATTCAGTTAGTGTGGACATCTGCATAGCAGTATGCATGCCGTGAGGAACTCAGCGGGGCTCAAGGTTTTGTCATCTTTTGCCATGAGGCTTGAGAGCAGTCAGACACTCCTCAGAAGAAAACTTGTAATAAGGAAATTTCCCTTTCGGGGTCTGACATGGAGCATACACGTCCAGATGCCCCTCTGGCTCAGCTCAGGCTTGCTTCATAATTAGCCAACAGTGCTCACAGTGATACAGAGGGAATAGATGCAACTCCCAGACCTGCTAGGAATCTAAAACACAAGTTCAAGGTACCTAAAATCGAAGAATAAATTCTAGGAACGATGGAGGTTAATAGTAGGAAAATGTATGGAGAGAAAGATAGCGTCTGTCCAAGAGAGACAGAAGGGGGACCAGAAAGTGGGCTGCCCACCCACCCTGCTTCTCAAAGGTGTTTTATGGGACAAAGCCAAGGGGTTGAGGCAGGTTCAAGGTGGGACAGAACTGTACTCTAAACTAGTGAGATTGCAAGGTGATATTGGTCCATTGAGAAATCACAAAGTGGACACAAGGTGGGACAGAACTATGATCAGCCAATAAGATTACGACAAGTACAGTCACTTAGGTAATATTGATTAAATGGGGGTCCAGTGGGGAAGCAAGTTGAGTAGCAAACTACAAAGAACAAGGATTTTCGGTAAGGGATGGGTCAGGTTCCTTTCCTGGAAGGGTCTTTGTCCCCCACCCAGGGGACTGATACCTATTTAGAAATTCAATCACTGCTATCCATCCAAAGGGGAAGTATCGGGTGTAGTAGTTTCTGTCTTTGTATAATGCTGACCAGTGAATGTGCCTCAGTTATTTTCCTATGTGGGCCCAACTTTGTCTGACTCCTTTATAATAATTTCTAACTAACTTGGCTACCTGCAATAGTAGAACTGGTCAAAGCCTTTGAGAATTAGGCACCTCCCCCTACCCCTGAATTAGAAAACAAATAGCTTACAAACAGAGGTTATTTCAAATGGATGATTTTCTTGCCTGTCAACAAATTTTCAAAAATTTGGAAAGATCAGCTAGGGAAATCATAGCTGCTTGTACATAGCACAGGTTATACTGGACAAAGTAACTTGATTTAAAGAAACACAGGACTTCCCAGTGATCAGAGCTGGGTTTCCAGTCTTCACTTTACTAATTATGTGATTCTAGAGGTCCAGAGCTCTGAGCTCCAGCCTCTTGATTGTGAGATGTGTATGGTGCTTATCTTCGTGGGTTATCATTAAACAAAATGAAATAATAACATAAAAACACTTTTAAATCTGTGGATATTTGTTGTTAATATTGAATTAATAGTTCAACAGGCATTGTCTGGGGGTCCCCAAAGATCCTGGCTTTCAGGGGTTCCTGCTCTCCCATAGGCCACCTGCACTGACTCTAGGCTGGGCCAAGGGGCTGGCTGTGGCCAGTGAGGTGTGGAGCAGAGGCCGGAGAAGCACTCAGTGAGCTTGGTGCTGCAAGGGAGTCTGGGCAACACATCTGGGGATGAAAAGCCCCTGAGGCCTCTGAGGATGCCAGACACCACCTCACACATCCCAGCCCCAGCCACGAGGGTCCTTCTGAGCCTCTGCGTGGGACAGACGCAGGCGAGCCAGGCGCCTGAGCCCACATCATTGTGAGAAATGATAAGATGTTCCTGTTTTGAGTTGTGAAGTGGTTGCTCACTCATGTGTAATTAAAATACAGTGAATGGCTCTGCAAGAAAAGGGCACTGGAATTAATTTGACATGGAATCAAAGACAGAAGGAGCACAAGGTACGGTGGGATAGCCTGAGACCTGAAGACAGGTGACACTGCACACGCAGAGCTCCGGAACTGCAGCAGCTGTTTCCAGCTCCTTTGTCAAGTCAGCTGCCCTGGAGAAAAGGCCACCTCTTTAACAAATGATGACAAGAAAACCGCTGTCCAATGCAGAAAACGGAGCTAGACTTACATTTCTTACCCTGTACTAAAATCAAATCAAAATGGATCAAAGACTGAGATTTAAAAACTGAAACTACTGGGAAATGAAATAGGGAAAACAAAGATATAGGCATAGGCTGTTATAAAGAATCCACTTGTCAACAAAAGACAGGCTCTTCGTTGTGAGAAAAAGGAAAGTTTATTCCAGTGATCAGGGACTAGAAATCAGGAGATTCTAGCAGCCAGCTGGGAAAAGCTGAGTTTATCACATCCTTGTGGATGATGGGCTGACAATGGGAGAGAGATAGTGGCAGCTGGCTGGGAGAGATTTCATCTTTGAGAGGCTGGGCTAGCACCGGGGAAGAGAGATGTTAGCCATTAACTGGGAAAGGAATTAGGCTTACATAGTTATTGAAGGGGCTAAGGAATCTGGGGTAACATTTATGACTTAGTGTCCAAGGACAGTCTGGACAGATATGTATACAATTACTGGGCTTTTCAGCCCCTGGAGGTTATAAGCCATATTTTTTAATCTATTTGCCTCACTTACTGGGAAGCTGCTAGTATTTGTTAAAAAGCAGCCTGTTTATTTTCCCTGCTGATTTGGGGCAGGCCTGACATAGGCAAGCTCCTGAATAGAGCTTAATGGCACAAGAAATAATTCCAAGAATCAACAAGTGGGATTACATTAAAGAGCTGCACCACAGGGCTGGGGATTTAGCTCAGTGGTTCCACTGCCTGCCTCACAAGCGCAAGGTCCTGAGTTTGATCCCCAGTACCAAAAAAAAAAAAAAAAAAAAAAAAAAAAAAAAAGCTGCTCAACAAAGGAAGCAACCAACAGAGAGACGACCGACCCACTCCTAAGACAGGACTAATATATGAATATATAAAGAACTAAAATAATTATATCCCCAAAACAAATCAGCCAATCAAAAAATGGGCCATTGAAGCAAATAGACATGTTTCAAAAGAAGAAACATAAATGCCCAATAAGTACATTTAAAAAATGCTCAGTATCTTTAGTCATTAAGGAAATGCAAATCAAAACAACTCAGATTCCATCTCAGCCCAGGCAGAATGGCCAACATTAAGAACTCCGAAAACAATACATGCTTGTCAGGCTGTGGGAAAAAGGAACCCTTCTGCTCTGTTGGTGGGAATGTGAACCAATAACTACTATGGCAATCAGCTCGGAGGGTCCTTAAAAACTTGAGAATAGAAGTTCCAATTTACCCAGCTATACCTCTCCCCAAAATTTTCCCAAAAAAGTTAAAGTCATCATATTATTGTGATAAGTGCATATCCATGTGTATAGCAGCACAGTTCACAATGGCAAAGTGCTGGAAACAGCCCAGATGCCCATCAGTGGACGAATGGATAGAGTAAATGTGTTTATACATAGTGAAGTATTATTCAGCCATAAGGAAGGATGAACTTGAGTCACTTGTAGGTAAATGGATAGATCTTGAGACCATAATGTTATGTGAAATAAGCAAGGGGCAGGGGGATTTAGCTCAGTGGTACCCTACCTCTCTTGGAAGTTCAAGGTCCAGAGTTCGATCCCCAGTGCCAAAAAATAACAGAGCCAGTCATAGAAGGTCAGATATTGCGTAGTTTTCTCTTACTAGAGAAACCCAAAACAGAAATAAATCAAAGGATAAAATAAAGGAGAGATGATAGGAACCAGGGAGGTAGACTCTTTGGAGATAGGAATGTTGGAGGGGAAGGTAGGGGAGAACAGGCATGGAAGAAGATTGGACTGTGATGCATACCTACGTACCAACTCCTCTTCCAAAATGTAGTGATTACGTATCACGAATACACACCAGGTGAAAACCCAGCGAGTTTCTTTCTTTTCACAGAGGGCCTTTGTTGTGGAGGCAGGTGTTGGGTGTCACTCTGTGCCGGCTGAGGTGTTGCTGCGACCTTATGGACCCCCACACCCGTGCCCTCAGGGCGGCTGAGCAGGTGCAGACTTGAGCAGTGGCAGCCTGGACTCTCAGAGCAGGAACCCTGCCCAGGCAGCCACAGGCCTAGCTGGGCTGTCACAGGAAGTCACCAGGGCAGGGGGATGGAAAATGCTTTCCTCTCCCGGCCAGGACAGGGACGAGCCTTTGAAGACCAGAGACCTTGTTCAGGTTCAGCACAGTGGCCTCCTGTGACACAGCGGCCCTGGGGGGACTCAGCTTCTCGGGGTCCCTCGTGTGACACGGGGGAAGCAAGGAGACTGTCTCCCAGGTTGGCAACAAGGAGAGCAGGCACCGGAGGGGCCCCAGGGGTGGGTGGGACTCGAGACAGCCTAGGACAGATGTAAACAAACTCCAGGCCACACCACTGTCCCCCTCTCCCCCGAGGGAGAGGGCCGAGGAGCCTCTCGTCCCTAGGGCTGTGCGGCCCCAGACCCATTGCCCTACTCATGGGGAGCAGAATCTCATTTGCCCCTTTGGCCAAGTGACCAGGGTCTAATTTAGTCCTGGGTGAGCAGGGAGGGAGGGAGGCAGAGACCTGGAATAGGGACGGGCACAGGGCCCAGGTCTCCTGTTTCTGGGTGGAGTAGGCTCTCTGGAAAGGGAATCCGCATGAGGGAGGCAGAGCCCACGAGTGTCCTCGGCAGAAATCGGGGCCAATCCCTCGTGACTAGCAGGTCTGAAAGCCACAGTGCCAAGTAGAGTCACCCAGACTGACAGTCAATTCCCCGCTTCACCAGGTGGGACACTGCTCCAGGGTCTGTGCTAGGCTGTGCCTGAATCCGGTGAATCCTGAAGTGTGAAGCTCAGTGTGGTAGCAGCGCCCCACCTCCTGGAGGCCTGGCTATGACAAGGCCGAGGAGGGAGGAGCTGATGCTGTTCTCCTTCCTCACACCTGAGCTTGGGCAGTGCCTTTGTCCTCACGCCCTCAGCCCAGGACTGACACCTGCAACCCAGCTGCCCAGTCTCAGGCCCTCGGACCCGGACTAATTTCAGCTCTCGCCTTTCCTAGGTCCCCAGCTTGCCGATGGGGGACTTTTGGGGCTCTGAGATCGCGGGAGCTGACTTCTCATAGTAAATCTATCTCTGTCTGCTTGTCCATCTACATATCCACCCAACTATACAGCTTCTCTGTCTGTCCATCCCTCCAACCCTCCATCTGCACCCATCCCTTCCAGTTCCCTGGAGAACCTGACTAGTGTAGTACTGGAGAAGAACCTGGATTTCCTGGCAACCACCAAGCCCTTTGTGTCGCATGCTCCGTTAGTCCAATGTCCAGGTGCAGTGAATCTGAGGATTGCATGACATGCAGAAGTGATGGGTCTCATGAGAAGCATTAGTTATCCGAGTCTCAGACTCAGGCGGTAGAAGCAATCTACACCTGACTTAACTGGCTTATTTGCTTCAGAATAGACCATGGTGATTGTTGGCTTTTCCACTTTTCTCATATTGATCCACTTACTGAGTATCTGCTTGGTGTCTTGATAGTGCCATTACTATGTACAAAATAGAAGGAGTTAGGCATCATGTTATTGCAGATAGGTACGTTAATTAGATATCTTGTAGGTAGTTAGGGGCACCCTCAAGGTGCCAGCCCTCCAGGAGCCAACACGGCAAGGAACCAACTGGAGAACAGTTGAGGCAGGTGCACTGGTTAGCATTAGGAGAAGAAGAGGAACTGCTTCCCCGCGGATAGCCGTGATGGATATTCTAAATGGGGAACTCCTTGTATGTGACTCGTTTTCCCATTTGCCCCCATTTAATCAATGTTACCTGACTGTAATTATTATTATTATTATTATTATTATTGTTGTTGTTGTTATTAATTATTATTATTATTA
>NW_022900923.1:1363176-1391938 GCF_012274545.1 Fukomys damarensis | reverse complement strand
ACTGAGCTAAATCCCCAGCTCTGTACTTGTAATCTTATTGGCTGGTCATGGTGTTGCCCCACCTCATACCCACCTTGTAAATTTCCATTCGGTCTTACAGTTTTGTCCCACTTTGTACCCACCTCACTACCTGGCTGTGTTGTATAAAACATCTTTGAAAAGCAGGGTGAGTGGGCAGCCCACTTTCCAATTTCCCTTCTGTGTCTTAGACAGAAACTTTCTTTCTCAATGAATTTTCTTACTCTTAACCACCATTGTTCCTAGAATTTATTCCTCGATTTTAGAGAACACAGACTCCCGTTTCAGATATCTGACAGGTTTGGGAGTTACATCTCTTCCCCTTCAATCAACGTTAGCAAATACTATGCTACCTGGGTCCCCTGAAACACTACCAGAAACGTTTGTAGTCGGCTGTTCTCCTGCTCAGTGTATGACACAGGCCTGAGATTTAAATAAACTAAAAGATAGAACGAAGAGATGGACAGCGGGGCATCAGGATGACCCCAATGCCAGTGCAACTTGGCAAAGGCACAGGCCTGTCCAAGCCTCTGATTTGTATTAGTAATCAGTTGGGGCAAAAGCAAGCTACATGCAAAGGAATGCAGTCGTGCGGCTTCTGTGGAAATCAATGTAAACAAGGCTCATAAAGGACAAGGCAAAGTACCCTTGAATTAGGAGCAGAACAGACAAAATAGATGGTTGTGATTAGAACATTGCCCTTCAGTCTGAAGGTTTCAGTTACGGGCATGGAATTTGGGTGCCAGTTCCTCTGATCTCGGCACGTAGGCTTCAGCCGGCCTCGCTTCTGTGAACAGCCAGTCTCGGGGTTGGCTCTTCACAGCCCGCACTGCCCACAGCCTGCTTCGGGCACAGTCTGCGCTGCAGTGTCCTGTACCACGCCCTGAGTGCAATTTCTTTCCCTCTGGAAGAAGGAAGCTGCTTTCCCCCGTGTTGATGCCTGCATAGAAATCAGCTGATTCTTGAGCCAAGCATAAGGAAGACAGTTGGAGTCGGATCCAGATCTCACCGGCTCCCCGCTGGAGACAAGGTGCGTGCTCGTTCATTAATACTAGTAGGGCATCTACATTGTCACCGTTCCTATTTCAGGTGCCCCATCCAGACACCAACTTTCGACCCCTTGTCCTCCAGTTCCCAACAGCTAAACATGAGACATCCTTTCCACACCCTCACGTCCCTGGCCCTCTGACCCGTGTGAAGTTTCATGGCTGTTCTGATCTCTCTCGTGACTTTTCTTCTGGGTCACTTGCTTTAGGCAAAGCCATTTGCTGTGCCGAGAGGGAGCTCAGGTGGTGCCACTTCACAACCCTAAGCTCTGAGCAAAGGGCTTTGTGTTGTTGTTGGTCGCGGCGCTGGGGATTAAACCTGGGGCCTCACACATGCTAAGCCAGAGCCCTGTCGCTGGGCAGCATCACCAGCCTGATGTGCCGATGTGCTGGGCTTAGAGACAAGTCCCAGAACTAATCAGGACACTTGGACAGATCCCTCAGGAATGAGATTACTGCCCTCGTGAGACCGGGCTGGAAGGCTGGTGTGGTGGTGCACACCTGTAACCTCAGCACTCCGGGAGGCTGAGGCCTGAGGATCTTGAGTTCAAGTACAGCCTAGGCAATTTAGTGAGACTCTGTCTCAAAATGAAAAATAAAAGAGGAGCTGGGAATGTAGCTCCTTGGGAAGGCCCTAGGACCTGGAATTTGCTTTTCCTCAAACTGTGAGAAGGGTATTTCTGATATTCACACATTGCCCGGCTCAGGCATTCTGTGAGAACAGTTTGTGCTAAGCGAGGCCAGGGGGCCAGCAGGGCACCTCCGTCCCTAGGAGCATATTCGGAAGGCTATCTCACCCCAGCCTGCGGGTGGCTGAGCTCCAGCCAACAGCAAGCGTGTGACTCGGCCAGAACCCAGGAAGCCACCCCTGGGTTCCCACTCAGAAAACGGAAGGTCACAGATGCTTGCTATGCAAGCCGTGACGTTGTAACGTGGTTTCCCACACATTTTTATTCCCATGTATCTCCAAGGACACTTACACTCACCCAAGAACTGCTGTGCTCCTAGGAGAATTTTGCTTTACCCCTCAAGGCGGCCTGAGCTCACCGAGCCGAAACAGATGCGCCCCCACCGTGCTGTGTGTGTGTGTGGTAATCACACAATTGTCATCTGCAGACTTAGTCTCCCGCTTCACCTGACACCTGCCAAGTCACCCAACACGTCTTCAGTGCACTGGGATTTCTGTGATCCTGGCGGCACCACAAAGGGAGAGAGCTTAGGGTCCCAGCAAGTGCAACTCCTGCACTGACTCCGGCTCCAGCTCCATCACATCCCAAGAGCTTTGCCCAGAGCAAAGCTGTCGGTCACGCTGGCTCGGTAGGAAGGGTTTCCTCCCACAGTCGTGGTCTCCAGCCAGAGCCTCACTCCCCACGCAGTCCAGGCCCTGGGGTTGGAGTGGCCTTAGTCCCTCTCTCGTCTTGGGCCTTCGTTATCCTTCCCTTCACTCGGCTCGGCCAGTGTGTCCCAGCCCATCGTTTGTTTCTTTGAACCTTGAGGAAGGAGACGCAGTCCTAGTCCTTTTCCTGTCAGAAGATATCTCTCTTCTCATAACATTATAGATACTGAACAACATGTGAAAAATGTATTGTATGTTCTACCTGGCAGCTTCCAAGTCTCAGTGACATATTGGAAAAGGTGGTAACTAACTTCTTCCTTCAAAACGTCTAAGCCCTGGACTCCTGGCAAGCCAAAAATATCTCCAATTAAACAAAGTAATAGCAAAGAGTCTTTGGAATTAATGATATAGTTTGCCAGTTCTTCATGTTTGAGGTTATCATCCTTGTGTGGAATGTAGGCAAATGAAAGTTAATAGCATTATTTTTCTTCCTAACGATGAAGTCACCTGAATTTAGCCTTCAGAGTGGGAAGCGGGAGTCAATTCGAAGAGAGGAGCTGGCAAAGGCTCAGAGGCAGCAACCCTTTATCTCTGCACATAACTCTTGAGGACATCTTCCCCTGAAGGACTGGTCTGTCAAGAAATGTTCACATCTTTTCATCTTTGAAGGATCCTTGGTGACAGTGCCTTCAATTAGCTCTAAAAGTTTCTGTCCTCTGCCAAATTCTACTTCTTCCAACTGCAAGATGTATTATTTCCTATACCTATAGCAAAATGAAGCCAAACATACCTTTAACCAGTGTTATTCTTGGGTCCCTTATGCAGCTTGGCAAAGAGCTTCAAACACAATAATCAGCTTTTCAGGCTAAAGAGGGGAAACTTGGTGAGTACTCTTAATGGGAGACCTTTCTTCTGATTTCTCATTGTGGTTGGAGATAGAGGCGAGTGGCTTGGCTCTATCTATGTGAATTTAATTTGGCTGGACAATATTTTTGCTGGAAAAAAGAACAGGAAGGGACCCAAACAAATTATTCGGAAGGGGATTTAATTCTGTGAAACATGTACTTTATGTTTTCAAGGCTGCCCTCAGGCTGACCAGCTGTGTAAATCAGGGTAAGGCAATAAAAGCAAAGTTCTATTCAGAATTGAGTGGATTTCTGTAGAACACATGTCCTGAGGCAATTCTTTATTTTTTTGGAACCAGGGATCCAACTCTGGACCTTGTGTTTGCGAGGCAGGCGGTGGCACCACTGAGCTAAATCCCTGGCCCCTGAGTAATTATTACATGATTGGCTTTGATTGTCTTGGGGAAAATTTTGCTTCAGTGACAGAGCAAGATGGGTCTCCAAAGGCAAGATGACTCTCCAAGGCAAAATGGCTCCCAAAAGCAAAATGGCCCCTAAGGGCAAGATGGACTCCAAGCATGTGTTAACGGCAGAAGAAGCCATTTCTTTAATCTTCATTTTCTAAGAAGTCCTTGAAACTATTCAAAACTATTAATGCTAATTTTAGACTTTGATTAAAATATCCACATTTCTTCATTGGCTAAGGTGACAGTTTTATGTGCCATCTTGACTAAGTTTAGTACCCAGTTACTTAATGAAACATTAACCTAGGTGTTTCAGTGTAGGGATTTTGTCAATGTAGTTATTATCTGTAATCACTTGACTTTAAGAAAAGGAAATCATTTGAAACAATGTGGATGGGCCTTGCCCTATCTATTGTAGACATTAAAGAACAAAATTGCAGTTTTCTGGAGAAAAAGAAATTCTGCCTCAAAACTTTGGCAGACCCAAGCATGCTTAAACTCTTCCAGTCTTTTGCAAAAACTATCATCTTTGCTGCCATGGCCACCGAATGACATCTACCATCCTCATATTTATGAAGAAGCACTGGGCCGGTGTTCACTCTGCTCACCGACTAATCACATAGGCACACACAACTGAGGATTATAACTTCCACTCGGCTTCTGGGGGACAGTGAGCACGTGAAAGATGGCCTGGTGGCTCCCACCAGAGCCCCAGAGACTGCTTGGAGCCTGCGGAGGGAGCGAGACTTCGACTTTACAGAAAGTACATGGAGTATTCAAGAGCCAGGAGATGGAGATTTGATCCCAGTTTCTTGGCTGGATGGCCGTACCCAGGCCAGGCACCGAGCTTGTCTGAGAGGGATAATGAACAGCGACACCACCCCACTGCTTACCCTTCACCCCCGCACCTGCCCTTATGCTCTCTGCAGCAAGCTCTACCTCAATGTGAGTTTGTCCCCTCTGACCTGGTCCCAGGCACTTAACAACCCATCTGGTCTTTCTGCTAGAAAGGTCAAGGTGCAGCACCAAGAGGGAGTGGAAGGAGCTTCCTGCCTGTGTTGGAGATGAGGAAAGCCAGCAAGATGGGACCCACAGAACCGAAAGCTCTTGGCCAAGGAGGACCCTATCATCCTTGTGACAGTCTGAGGTCTCAGGAGGTGGTAAGCAGGGTCAGGTCCTGTCCTGCCCCTCACAAGGCTGCGCTTTGGCAAAGTTGCTTAATACCACTAATGGGTAAAAACAGGAATTTGTTCTAAGGGCACTTTACCCAACGTCTGCTCTTCTGAATATGAATATTTTCCATAAAAACAAAGAAAATCTGAGAACCTTAAATTTTCGGAGGAGTTTAGCTACACAAAATGGAAAGCAAATGTGTGTTAAGCTCGGAACAGCAGGCAGAGCACATGACACTTCCTGTGGCTTTGCTTCTGTTGCTGGTGCATGAGGATTTCAGGCAGTGGTCGGAGGAGTTTGCTCTGGGGAACCTTGCAACGAGTAACTGGGAAGTGCTGTTTAATTCTGATGCTCTCCTGCAAAGCCGGGAGGTTGCCAAGGGAAAGGACATTTGCCAGGTGCGCAAAGGACGCCCAGCGTGGAAGTCTCCCACCCTCTTGCACCTCCTTCCAGGCCATCACGCCATCACCTCCTCTGTTGTCTGTCCACAGTGTGTCCTCCGTCCTACCTGAGAAATTCACCTCCAGGCCAGGACCTCTGCTCCCAGCCCTCGTGGACGGCTTCCTTCCTTCCTTCCTTTCTTTCCTTCCCTCTTTTTCTTTTCTTTTCTTTTGAAATTCTCCTTGATCATTGCTTTTATGGTGGAATCATTGACACTCTTAACTAGCGAGGGCTTGGCAGGCCTCCCTCCCTCCGCCTTCTCTTCGTTACCTTTGTGCCACAGGTGCCGCTCCTTCACTGGGAAGCTAATCAAATTATGTCTTCCCCTTCTCAAAAATCTGCAAAGATCCCAGATGGTCAGAGAATAGAACTTTAAATCCTTTGAAGTCACTTATGGTCTGTGCCTTCACTTATCTTCCTTTGCTGCCCCAAGCTCTTGCTTGTTAAAATGTCCTATCTGGGGACTTCTCACCTCTGTCCACATTTTCTTTCCTTGTGATTCCTCCCTCTTAGCTCTTCATTCCCATCACTCCAGACCAAGCTCTGGCGCCAGCCCTTGGGACCCTTCCTTCCTGGCCTCATCCAGACTCGCGCCTGTCTCTCGTTTGCCAGCAGCACCTCTCACACCTCACGCCCCACCTGGGGTGTGAGGTCACACGGCCCTCGCTCAGGGGACAGGCAGGCTCATACGCTGCCGCAGCTGTCACGTCTGTGACACCAGCCAGCCTGTGGCCCACAGCATAGCAGCCAACACCGCCACACGGTCTCGGGACGGGAGAGCTACTTCCAGAACTGGTGGTGGCTGGGGTTTAAGGCCTTGGGGAATCAGTGGGGCCGTGACGTCCTGGGTCTTGACTGGGTGCAGCTGTGGCTTTCTAGGGTTTCACTCTTGGAGTCTGTTAGGATCTCACACGTGTGCCTCTTGTGCGGGGTACAGCGCGTGGAACTTGTATGCCAGATCTGGGGTTCGGTTCCTCTCCTTGGGTCCCTGTGGGTGACACGAGGCCACTGAGGTTGTGGGCAGAACCTGGTGTCAGGATTGTGTCCCCTGCAAGGGTCTCATTCTGACGATTACATTTTGGGAACAGCTCCCAGGTACTGGAGAAGCTCCTGCCTTTGTCAGCCAGATGCACCGACCACTGTAAGCCTCTCTGCAAATGCCCAGAAGGTCCTGATCTCAGTCGTTAGTTGTTCATTCAGCAAGAGCAGGTCATGTGCGGGCTCTGGGACACTGAGCACCTCGGAAAGACGCTCACCACGACTGACCCCTCCCTACCCCAGGTCCGTGAGGAGAGGCCTGAGAGTCCAGCCCAGAGCTCCCCCTTCCTTCCTTCCTTTCTGAGCCACCAGCAGCAGTGACCACCCAAGCCCCCAGCACTGCTGCTGGTAACTCTGTGCCAGGTGCTAAGCATTCTCTCATGGGGGATCCTTTGTGCTCCTCAGAAGCCAGCATTTACAGACACCTGTCCTTTGATCAGACCTTCAAAGCCCCATTCCGGGCTCGCCCTTTTAGGACCCAGGATGGGCCTGCCCCCAACACTCGCCAAGCCTGGAGCGCCCAGGCTAGCGTCATTGACTGCAAGCTCTGAAGTGTATGCACCACAAACACACAGAGATCCTGGTGCTCACCGCTGGAAAGATGTGGTGTGACGATAAATAAGCTTTAATGATGGTTTCGGTGGATGGTAATTTCTTGCTTCCACAGAGACTCCACAAACACAGCTGTCAGAAGAGTGCTGTGTAAATCAACTGCTAATTAAATTAAATTCCCACTAAAATTAAGGCCAAAAAGCACTTTGCCTTGCTTTCTTGCAGACGAGGCCTCTCAGTCAAGACAGCTGGAGCACAGCGTCCCAGGTACTGGGCTGCCACATCTGGGAGAAGCGGAGCCACTGCTTTTGGAATTAAATCGCCATCAGGAACAGGGAGGTGGATGCATCCTGGACAGCACAAGCAGTGTTAAAATTGCTAGCAATCAGCTGGGTGTCATGGTGCACACCTATAATCCCAGCGTTCAGGATGCTGAGGCAGGAGGATTGTTCTGAGTTCAAGACCAGCCTGGGCTACATAGTGAGTTCCAGGGCAGTCTTAACTACATAGTGAGACCCTGTCTCAAAAAAACCAAAAAACTGATGCAGAACAAAAATGCTAGCAGTCTGGTGAAGATGGAGCAGGGCTAGAAAAGAGGAGGCTGAGGTTCGTATGTAAGTTTTGGCAAAATCATTTACAACTCTAAGCTATAGTCCTAGTTTCTCCCCACCCCTTTCTTGCCCTCTACCCACCTCTTCTTGCTGAATATTTACTGAGGCCAACTGTCAGATGTGATTGAAAAAATACGGTAAATATTTAAGTGTAATTAATGCATTACAGTAAGAGACACGTTACCATTGATCCCCTACGACTGTGGTGGCACACCTGTGGCACGCGTGCTGCAGCAGGCTAATCGTATAATTGAAAGCTCTAAAAGGTTCGCCCTTGGGCCGGGGATTTAGCTCAGTGGTTCCGGCACCTGCCTCACAAGTGCAAGGTCCTGAGTTCATCCCTGGTACCAAAAAAAAAATAAAAAAAGTTCACCCTCTCTGCCCTACAAGATACTGTTCAGTCCAGACGCACTCATCCCATCCTTCCTGCCACTTTCTGAAGCAGCTCCGGAGTCCTCTTTCGTGAGTGTCTGTCATCGCACTGTTGTGGCTTCCTTGATGTCTCCAGTCTACTCCAGACATTTACCTTTCATGGTCAGTTTGACTTTGGGGAAGAGCCAGAAGTTGCACGGTGCAAGATCATGTTTTTATGAGCCCGCTTTCCCTCTGGATGGCACTCGGCAGCAGCACTCACCATTTTCTTTTAAGCAGGCCTTCTAGACACTCAGGAAAGATACCGGCTCTGTTTTTGCACCCTACTCCCATCACGATGCAGAAGAGACTCCCTGGCCTGGCTTCTGTTTTGAGAGTCCAGTTAGAAGTCAAAGCACAGGTGACTGAAAGAACATTTGGCCTATCACACAGCTGTAGACGAGTGGACAAGAGAACACAACCTAAACATGTAGCACAGTTAGGAGGCTGAAGTCAAGAAGTGACTTACTTAGTTCATGAATTCACTCACTCATTCACAAAGCACTGGCTAAATGCTCTGTGTGCAGGTTTGTTGTTGGGGTTTCCAACACGACAGTATCTGCTTGGGCAGCTAGTTGGACATCATATGTCTAGAAAGTTCATTGTGATAAAATGTGGTTTCCACAGTGATGGAATCATTAGAACAAGACACAAAAGCAAGGAAGGTTTCCTTTAAAACAAGCAAATCAAGGGGCTACTAAATATATTGTCTTCCATTCTTTCAGTCATTCTAACTTTATATTCTACACATTGCTGCCCATCAATACTCAGAATCCCCAAATGCCAGAGGAAGGTAATGGGATGTTAGTGTATTTGCTTTGTACAAGACAGATCCCAGCATAGGGCAGAAAAATCTTTCACAAATATAGAGCAACGCCAGTGATTACTGGCTCAAGAATGTAGGATGTTAAACAGAAAAATGGAGAGGCGGAGTCACACAATGGAGTGTGACCTCACTCACTACTGCAAAGAAAACGGCCATGATGCACGCAGCAGAAAGAAGAAATCTCGAGACCTGTGTGAGTCCATTAATGTGAATTCCAGAACAAGCACAGGCACAGCGACGGTGGTCACCTCCGCATAGTAGGAGAGGGAATAAATTAAGACAGGGCCTCTGGAAAGGCCCCACCTTGACAGCAGCCTCCATCTCCTAACGGTTTAGGTGAGTGGGGGGCGAACCAGCGACACATGCTGCAGCCTGCTGTTGGCTGTCATTTGAAAGCTCTGAAAATAGAATTGCACTTTAATGAATGGTCTGTAGGCTGAAGTATCCGGAGGGCAATGTGCTGGTGTCGGCACCAGTAAGACAGGAAGATGAACACAGAGCAGGGAGAAGGAGAAGCGCAGGAGAGCACTGGCGGTGGAATCCAGGGGCCTGGACAGCGAGGGCATCTACGCCCCCAGGTTGAGGAGTGGCACCTGCTCGGTGCTGTCCCTGGGAGGCTTGGTCCCGACCCAGAGAAGCGCCTCAGAGGCCCCGTGGTGTATTTCAATTCTCACGTCACAGACACATCTCGGAGATTCTGATTTCCGGAGGGAGACCTGAGATCTGTGGCCATAAAATCTTCCCGGGTAATTGCATCTCACATGAACCGCTGCTCTGAACCTGACCACAGGAGTGGAATTCATTCTCTGGCCACCAGGTGCGTCCAAAATGAAGCGCGCCCGTCGCCCCAGCAGCTTCTGTGTGCACCCTCTGGGCCTCTGGGCCTCCGTGCCTGGTAGCCGTGCTGAGCACTCACGGGAGGGAGACGGAGGCAGAAGGGGCAGCCGCCATCCCTTCTGAGGACCCCACAGAAGTGGAGCGGGCTGTGGGCTTTGGCCGTTGGCTTCTCCCTGACTCCCACGTGGAAGCAAATTCCTCACTAACGCGACTCCCCTCTTGCTTTTCGTTTTCTTCCCGTGCCCTCTCCACACTGTGAAATGCAAACCCAAAGACACCCCACTCCTTCCCTGTGGTAGCCCCCTAACTCCCTGCACAGCACCCAGGCCCAGGGCACCAGCACACACACACCAAACTTGGGAAGGACAAGGCCAGGGCCAGAGGTGAAAGGTAGCTGGGGTTGGTTTTCTAGGTCATCAAAATCCCAGTAGTGTCTCCTGCCCTGAGTGCCTCACTACAGCCAGCTCAGCTTTCTTTCCTGCATATCGCGTGTGTGTATGAGGTGTTGCCGCTTGGAAGTTACCGGGTAGGGGCAGTCAGTGGGCCGACCGTCCCATGGGAAATCGGCACCCTTCCCACATGCGGTCCTGCTTGGTTTCCAACACGGCAGAAAGGATATTGTTCTGCGTGGATGCTTCTGCGGGGAGCAACTTAGAGAGTTCCACAGGAAGCAACGCATCCATCTATACAGAGCCCCGCCTGTGGGACCACTCAGTGTGTGCGGATCTTTGTCTCTGCCTCCGGCTCAGTGCACAAAGCCTTCACTCTGCTTCGCCGGAAGCTGCTGTGGCCTGAGTCCCAGGACGGCGGGTGGGGAGACAAGGGAAACTGCATGGGTCACAGCAGAAGCAAAGATGAAAAACTTGGACCGGAGAGCCATAAACTAGAGGGCGAATGAGGAGGTAGTGTAAGAGGAAAAAAACCTAGGTTTAAAGAAAGGTGAGCTGCTGCCATGGAGTGGCAAAATCAGTGATTCCAAACTTCGTAGGTACAGGGGGCCAGGGATTTAGCTCAGTGGTTCTGCCACCTTCCTCTCAAGCACAAGGTCTGGAGTTGGATCCCCGGTACCAAAACACAAAACACAAAATTAGTAGATACAGTTGCAAACCCAGCACTCCCTACAGTATCACCCTTAGGTTGCCAGGCCCATAAAAGACTTCATTGGCGCGTGCGAGCACACACACACACACACACTACCACCACCAGGTCCAGTCAGACTGAGAAATGCTACACATCACAATGCCTCCTGCACATTTGCGATACCATTTTATCTCTCACAGACCCTGCACTAGAGTGTATGACTTCATTTTAACTCAGAACATCTTGAACTAAGTTGACAGATGTCAGCTGTTCACGTAGAGTGGAGTTAAGTTCTAAAGCAGCGACTCTCAAACTCTGGTCTTGGCACACCTGTGTGGATTCTGAGTCCAGTTGGGAGAAAAAAACCATGCAGCAATCCAAATGGAATATTTGATATAAAAAAAGTCCAGTGGACCCTCAAGTTATGACTAGTGCAACAGGAGCAACTTGGGTTATGACAGGAATTTTAGTTTTACCTCATGACCAAAGTCTTCGGTAATGACCCGAATGCTGGCCACTTGTGCTTCCACATGGTCTCAGATACAGACTTTCCCTTACAGAGCTCTGGAAGGAACATTGCAACATCCTCTCCTGTGTGGGGTTCAATGAGAAATACTGGGCCAAGGTCTCTTTAAGGACACTGAGATCTGCCTGTGTGCAGGAGAGAGACTTCGAAGGCTGTGGAGAGGAGCCTGAGCTTTCATTGGCCAACTTGAGTTACAACCAGCCCTTGGGAACAAACTGAGTTCAAATCAAGGGGCCACTGTATTTCTCTAACATGGGATTGGCTGGTAAGACGGGAAGAGAGCACTGGGGTGTAAGGAGGGCAGACCCCGGGGAAGGCTCGAACTGAACTGCTCGGACTGACAGTGTCCAAAAGGCTCCCACCTGGGGCTCAGACCTGCCCAGCCGGGAGGGAAGGATCAGACTTCTATGAACAATTATATAGCAAAAAATCTGGAAAACTTAAAAGACATGAATATGGTTCCTAGGAATGTACAACTTACCAAGACTGAATCCTAAAGAGATGAAAATGTAGACAGACAAATAAGGAATAAGGAGATTGAATCAGTAATCAAAAACTCTCAACAAAGAAAAGCCAAAGACCAGCTGGCTCCAGGAGGGAATCCTACAAAATATTTAAAGAATTTGTACTACTTCTTCTGGAATTCTTTTTTAAAAAGAAAGAAAACAATAGGCAGGAAACTTCTGGTTGTTGTTGTTGTTGCTGTTTTCTTCTGGTTGCTTTTGAAGCCGGCCCGGCCCCAGGGCAGCGCGGTTGGTGAAGAGCCTGCATTCTTCTGTGCTTCTGTGCGCTCACACTCACTGGCCTTGCTGTCATTTGGGATCCTGTCCCTCACACAGGTTAAATCATTTTTAATCTCTTGTTGTGGATAGTGTATCCTTGTGATGAATCATTCAAGAGAAAACTAACATCACAGTAATGCCGTAGATAAATATGGTTTAGTTCCCTATGTTTTTCTTGAGAGAGGGCTGGACACGGGCTGGTGGGCAGCTTTCCTGTCAGCTCTGGAGTGTGACCCTGCTGGACAAAGTGAGTCCTGCCACAAGTTCCCAGTCCGTGCGGGCTGTGCCGGTGACGGGTGGGCCAGGAGTCCTCAGCCACGGCTTGCCTCTTCCCTGAGAGTCTCGGTGGCAGGGTTGTGTGGGCCAGGAAAGGTGGAGAACTCTGCAGGGAGGACGGCAGCCGGATGGACCCCAGTGGGTTTGTCTGGAGACTTCATATCTCCATTGCCAGCATGCAGCAGTGCTGGCTTCAGAACATGGCAGGGGCTGGCAAGAGTCTTTAGTGCCCTTTTGACTATTCTGGGGTCTCCTGACTACCCACCAGGGTGCCAGGCACAGGAGGTTCCAGTATCTAAGCCCCACCCCCAGCAAAGGCCACTCTTGGCCAATCCTCCATCTGTATCCAGAGGAGGGGTAGAGGGGTCACCCAAGCGTCACTGGCTTGGGCTCATTTCTGGTGTGTTAACCTGGAATCCACTCCACCAAAGGATAACAGTATTATAGAGAGATGAGCTAGGTAGAAATATTATAGGCAGTTAGGGCTAAGTCCTCAAGAGGGCCATGACAAAGGTGAAACGCACCACAGCAGCACAGCGGCTGAAAATCACACCTCAAGATGGAGACAAGATGACCAGACCTACATACTTCTTCAAAGAATTGGGCTCAGTGAAGTATAGAGAGGCATCGACCACCCTGGGGTGACCAGAGGCCCCTGCACCCACTGCCTCCTAGGAGAACCCCTGTTCTTTCCATCCACGCTTGCTACGTGACTTGCTTCCCAGCTGGACGCCATCACCTAAGTGGTGACACTTGTAACCCTGTTGGATGTGCATGGCTGGGGCCCGCATTGCACCCATGTGGGTTTCACGCTATAAAACCTCTGTAAAGAGGGATCCCTGGGCTCCCCACTCGGGACTCCTTGTGCCCCCTCAGGAGCTTTCCTATCAATAAATATCTTCCTATTCTTCACCTCTGTCATTCCTAGGACTCATTCTTCATTTTCCAGAGAACAAGAACTTGGCGTATCATACAGTTAACAGGCTGGGAGACATAATATTTCATCTTTCGTATTTCCCATGACAGTAGTGCCTTCTTCCTCTTGAAGAGCAAAGGCACACTTTATCTCTTGGCTTAAAACTCCATCCCACTCTGGAATATGTGAAGAGACCACACTGCCGCAACGGTGCCTAACAGTGACGATTCAGAGGAGAGACGAAGGCGTATGATGGAACAGCACAGCAGCCACTCAGAATTAAGCTCAGACACCAAGGAGGACTGCTGTTAGTGCTGCACCGCTTACTGAACCGGGATTTGTTGAGTGCCCACCGTGTGCCAGGCAGAATGCGCAGTGCTAGAAACTCTCCCCGCTGAACCACTGGGCTGTAATGCCACGCACAAGTCGCTTTGGAGCAAGGCAGCTGTACGAGTCCTGTTCTGTCCCGTCTCCGTGTTCCATTTATCCATCAGGAAGTTGCATCTGCAAAGGCCACCCTCACCCCAGGGTAAGGACCTGCTAGGTTTATTAAATGAGGATCAGACATCAGTGAAAAAACGAAGTGGGATAAAAATGTGAGTGAGCAGGTGGTACAAAGGTGGCTGCGTGAACTGTTTGCTGGAGTTTTATAGGTGTGCATATTCCAGAACCCTGGGAGTTGCGTCTCTCTGGGCCAGGCTTGTAATGCTTGTGGAGTACAGATCCATCTCGTTGCACTGAAGTGTGAAATGGTTCCCACTCTGCGGACATATCGGGGGTGAATCATGTGACAAAATCTCAATAAAGGAAGGGGCCTTGCTATAATTCTCTAGAGATATTGTTAAACACTTTCACAGAGCAAACAGATAGAAAAGGACAAGAAGATTGAAACATTTCTGATCATTCTGGGTTTTCCTGAAAACCATTCCCTGAACAATGTGTGTCATATGCCCATCGCTGAAGCTCAGAGTAGACTATTTGCTCAAACATGCAACTTTCCTTCACTAATTACACCTGTTCTCCTGTCTTTGTTACATTCAGCAGTAACAAATCATTTCCTCCCCTTCTCTCGAAAGACACCCTTGCTGTGTTTCTTAAGTCCACATGCAATCATCTGAAAACACATTTTATAAATCTCTGGAGCGAGGAGGGAGTGGGACAGATGATAGAATGGTGTTATGAATGATTGAAGGCAGCAAACACCATGAGTGCCAGAAATGAGAACTCAGTGGGTAGCTTAAAACCCAAATCCCAAGAAAGGTAGGAGGTAAAGAATGACAGAATTCCTGTGTGAGGTATTTCCAAATATACTGCTGACTTGGTTGTTTGTATAAATCATTTTCTGACATGGGAAAGCAGTGCAATCTTGCAGAGTGTGCAGAACAATTTCTTAGTCTGTTAGCATGTGTGTTTCGATTTTGAAGAGGATTTCAAGATTGAATGTGCTCTGGGAGCTCCAGGGTGCTGCAGGAGCCCAGTGAGGAGACAGGATCGAAGCTCTTCTCTCATCTCTCAGAGAAGCAGATGAGGAACACAGGGTCTGAGATCTGAATTGTTCCAGGTGATTGGCAGCCTTTTTCTTCCAATTTATTATTTTGAAAATGATCAAACCTGCAGAAAAGTTGAAAGAAAAGCCCCAAAAACATCTACAAAGGCTTAATTTATCTCAATTTACCACTCATTCACATTCTGTCACTTTCAGGCGTATGTTTAGGTACCAAGTAAGTTGCAGACACTGACGGTTCATTCCTAAGCACTTCATAACTATCTCCTAAGAATAAGGACACACTTCTCTAGAATCATAATATTTAACATGGACCCAGCAGTGTCTCCTGATGCAGAGCCTCAGCTAAATTTTCCCGATTGTTCCAGCACCTGGTATTCTTGATTCTGTGCCAAGACTGCATTCCTCAGTGCTTTCAATTCCAAGACTGCACAATGCACTTGCGGTGGCCATACATCTTCCTCATCCTGCAGGGGCCGGGCTGCAAGGCTAGTGCTGCTCATCAGGGATCCACCTCCCCATGACCCACAGGGTGCAGGAAGGCTGGCGCCGGTCCAGAAGTCCTCCTGGGGAGCCTCGTCCTTCCTTTAACCCTGAAGGATGATCTGGGAGCTTCACAATGTAGGATTTTCTTTCCAAACCATCCCTACATGAAAAGTCAGCTGTGTGGGAGGGGTGTCTGCACCGAGTGATGTTATGGTTTCTATCTAGATGCCCCCCCAAAGCCTCACACACTGGTAGGTGGGGCTTTTGAATGGTGACTGAACCATGGGGTGCTGCAGCTAAATGTCATGTTAGGGAAGAGGCAGGTCACTGGGGCAGGACCTGATAGGCTGCATCTCCCTTCCTGCTTCCTCCCTTCTTAAATTGTCTGCCTCCAGACCACCTGAGGTGAGCTTTCCTATGCTAGACCCTTCCATCTGTCTGCAGCCCGCCAGCTGCCCGCTGAACTTCTAAACACTGTGAGCCAGAAGGCAGCGCTCCCCTCTAAGTTGTATGATGCAGTTGTGTGTCAGTGTGGAGGAAAGTGAGCTCGACTAATGCCAAGTCACGTCCATGCTTTGCCATGGCACACGAGGCCCTTCTCAAGTGGCTTCTCTACCTCTCCGACCTCATCTCCCTCCCCTCCCTCCACCTCTCTATCTGTCCTCCCAAAGTTCCCTTGACCCTGAACAGAATTCCTTTGACCTCCAGGCCATTGCAGCTATTTCTTCTGCCCAGATGACGTGTGACCTTTGGCCCCGGACTCTCCCATGAAGTGCTCCTGAGCAGCTCCATCTTCCACACTTGAGTGGGCCGCTCCTCCTCCAGCTCCTACAGCTCCTCCCTAGTTGGGGGGAGTGTGTGTGTGTGTGTGTGTGTGTGTGTGTGTGTGTGTGTGTTTTTTTTGTCTCTTGTGTGTGTGTATTATTTGGCTCTCCTTGGAGCCGTTTTCTCGGGAGTTTTGCAGCCACACAGCCACCCCCTTTCTCCAGCCTGTCAGCCGTTTGAACCTCGTCTCTGTGACAGAGGGTGGAGGTGAGGAGCCGTGACATGTGGGCAACTGTTGGGATGAAACACGGCTGGGAGCCAGGGATTTAGCTCAGTGGTTCCGTCACCTGCCTCACAAGTGCAAGGACCTGAGTTCGATCCCCCGTACCAACAAAAAAAAAAAAAAAAAAGGAAAAAGAAACATGTCTGGGAAACAAATGCTCCTTCGTGGCCACGCTGTTCCCCCAGCCCTGACCTCAGCTACCAAGTGAGAGAAGGTATGTAGAACAGCGCTTGCTAATGCTTGGCTTCCTTGCTTTCTTGTGGCTGTGGCGCTTCCCAAAGGGGAAGCTGTGTCTGGGCTCCCACTTGAGCTCATAGTTGAGCGGCTCCGGGTTGGAGAGGGAGCTGCAGCTTCCCCTTCACACCTCTGTGACAGAGCTTTGAGCAGGTCCCACGTCCTAACAGCAGCTCAGCTCCAAACCCAGGCGAGTGACCTCAAAGCCTGAAGTCGTCTGAGTGAGCTGTCCTCTCTGGGAAGCTCTCGGACAGCTCCCATGCTGTCTGGGAACTGGTCACTAGGGGCTGCTGTTTGGTAACAGCTTTTCAACACCTGCCCCCATTCGTGTTTGGTTTGCTGGTCCAGAGTGAGATTTCTTGGATGTTAGGAGTTGCCTGCTGTGGGTCACACCCTCTGCAGTGAGACGACTCACGGTCCAGTGAGAGAGGCTGATTGTCCTCCATCCCTGCTTCTCCTTCCTCCTATTTCAGGCTGTGATTTCAACAACCGTGTTTTCCTGCAGAGCCTGCAATACAGATCTCACCTCAGCCCCATTTCCCTGCGACAAGGATCCAGAGAGCAGTGTGTAGGTGCCAGGCACAGACCTGAGCTCCAGGACACTGGAGGGAATAGACAGAAGATGTCTGGGCCCCTGCAAGCTCACTCCAAGAGCTCCGTCTTGGACAGCAGGCCCACATTTCCTACCTTCAGTTGCAAGTGCGGGTGGCTCACCTGTTGTCACTTCGCTGGCTTACCCTGAGCCCGTCGCTCGGCTAGAATGGAAGCTTCCCTTATTCTGTGAAGTCACCACACTCACAGACGTCAGTTTTAACTTCTCCCTGGCTTCTTGTCCCACTCCAGTGTCGCACGCCGGCTTTGGAGTGGGGCTTCCCCTTCTGGTCCTTCCCCAAAGCCACCACCACACATGGATCTTTAGTTTCCTGGCCAGGGCCACGGGAAGGTGCCTAACTGGCTTCCCCACTCCATTCCTCTGACCTCCAGCGAGCTTCCTGAGGCCCGCAGTGATTCCCTTACATGGTGCTCCTCTGTGCAGCCTGCCCCACTCTGTGTGCTGGGATGTTTGGATCCCAGTCCTTAGCGTCCATCATGTAATCTCTCCCTACACAGCTGTATTCTACCTGTGAATCAACAGAACTCCAAGAAACAGCACTGATATGCCAGGTTTGGGCTAAGGCGCATGGAATCTGAGACCAGGTCTCTTCCTTTATGACCGACAATAGACAGTTATTAAGTAGGTCTGAAAGACCGAACTGTGTCTCCCCATTTCCTGCATGGGAGCCCCACCACCAGCACCTTAGCATGTGACCTGTTCAGAGACAGGTCCTTCTCAGGGGTGCGGGAGGGTAAATGAGGTGATGAAATTAGGGCTCCTGGAGCCTGGTGTCCTGCTAAGAGCAGGATGCACAGGAGGAAGGTGATGGAGGACGTGGAGAAAGATGGGAGCCACCAGCAAACAGAGGGGAGGCCTCAGAGAGCCCACCTTGGCCAGCGCTTGATCTTGGGCCTTCAACCTCAGAACTGTGAGAAACAGATTTCCGCCATCTCAGCCCCTCAGCCTGTGGAGTCTGGTTAGGGCAGCTGTAGCAAACTGATGGGCAGAGGAAATGCGGTCCTTTTGGAGCTGCATAGCTGGCTGCCCTCTAGGCCCCAGAAGGGAGGCTGCCCTACCAATCCGGGGGTGTCCCGTGCACCAGCGCTCGGCGCCCCGCTGGGTCCGGCCGCACAGGGCTGGCCTCTGATGCGTCCTCTCTCTGTCACAATCCCAGCATCCCTCTGGGCCAGGGTCTTCACTTTGTTCCTAGCTCGACTTGATTTGCCTTGGTGTGTGTCTCAGAATCCTCATGCTTTGTGGCTTCATTTAGGATTTTTCATATTTTAAATTTTTTCTGTCCAAAAATTAGCTAATTATTTTAAGATAGGATCTCAACTCCTGGGCTCAGGTGATCTTCCCACCTCAGCCTCCAAGTAACTGGGACCACAGACGTGAGCCACCACCCCTGGTGACTGTATTTTTTATTTACTTATCCTTCCTGATTTTAGGTGCTCAATAGACTAAATGTCTTTCATTCACATATCCAGGATTTATGCCACTTATTACTGAGACCTGTGTGTCGTAGATGCTCAGCAAATATTTAATTTGAACAAAGGGATCTTCTACTGTGATAAAGATAGTTATTGCTTGAAATTTTATTGAGAACATAGTTTGTTCATTTTTGAAAAAAATTCCTGTGTTTTCTTGCAAATTATGGGTTTCAAGGAGGTAGTCAGGATATGCTGACGATCCCAGTTGTTTTCAGATGCCAGTTTACGTAAACATAGATAGAGTCTGGGTTAAGTGGAGCAATTCAGAGTCTGTTTCCAGTCCACTGCGCCGGGACTGGGAGTGGGGAGTGGGACTGCAGAGCTGTCGTTAGAAGTTTACTCTCTGGAGAATGAGAACTTTGGGGAGTTCAGAGCAGGGCTTGAGTCCCCCACTCACTCTTGACCCCAAATACTCTCAACCCCAATGTCTTCCAGAATGTTCTCTTCTGTCTTTAAACTAAGCCCTTAACTGTAGCGATGGAATGAAAGCACCCCCGAGGACTTGGCTAACTCCAGCCTGGTGGCCCTGGATTTGGTGGGAAGACGCTGCTTTCGCACAAGCCTGAGCAGATGTTCCCTCTTCTCGCTGGAGTGCCACACACCAGGGCGGGAGCAGGGAGCCCTGGCACCGCCCTCTCTAGCTGGGGTGGGAGAGCGTGAGGAAGCTGCTCCGCTCCTCCATCGTGAGCCGGAGCGCAGGCCGGTGAGCCCCTGCCCCGGGAGAGGAGGCCACCGGAGCCGGAAGGGAGCTCGGAGTTGGATGGAAGCTGATCAGCAACCGCAGCATCCTGGCGAGGGGTCAGGTACCAAAACCCTCTGAAGGGATTAGGACGCCTCTTCATTTCCACCTCTTTTTTTTTCAGGCTTTTTCAGGTTCAAAACAATTTCAGTACTGGTTGGGGCATTTATAATAGATTAATAAGGCTTTGCGAGTGTTTTCTAAAATACCATATTCCCTGTATTTCAATACATAGTGTACGTGTCTCCATGAAGAGCCAACCCACACTTAAACTGTCATTCCCGAATGAACGGACGATCGTAATCCGAAAGTAATTATACCCCTCAGTAATCGTAATGACCCATTAAGTTCTTCACAGCTCGAGTCTGTTCTACCTGGGACTAATTGGAGCTCAGTTATTCTTCACCTACCCAGGGCATCACATACTCGCCCTCCGAGACTCATGCACAGTGGCACCGTAGGGTTTATATTTGAGGGTAAAAGGGTGTGAACATTCTCTTGGTCAGTGCGTGTTATTTACAAGACACTGGGTTTCCGTGTAGTGTTTTCATCCTGTTCACCCCATTATCCTCCCTTACTTCTGCTCCCCTTCCACCCCTTCTTCCCTTCCTCTTGTCTCTTCCCTCCCATTTTCCACTTTCTTGTTTTTTTTAGGTTCTACAGGTTCGGAAAAACATGCAGTACTTGCCTTTCTGAGTCTGGTTTTTTCATGTAACAGGATAATCTCTAGTTTCATCCATTTTCCTGCAGGCGACACGACTTTGCTCTTTTCATGCTGAGTGACACTCCGTTGTGTGTACATTTGCCCTTTTCTTTCATGCATTCATCTGTGGTTGGGCACCTGGGCTGGCTGTGCGTCTCAGCTCTTGTGAATTGTGCCACAAGAAGCCTGCCATGCAGCTGTCCCCACAGGGTGCCAGTTTCATTCCCTGGGGTACGCGCCAAGGAATGGGGGGGCTGGGTCTTGTGGCTGTTCGGTTTCCCTCCATACTGATTTCCCCAGGGGCTGTGCTAATTTACATTCCCTCAGGCAACATCATCCATGTCAAAATTCCTTGTTTTGTGTGTTCTTGACCACAGCCTTTCTGACTAGGGTGAGGTGGACTCTTGATGTAGATCTGATTTGGATGTGTATTTTCCTGATAGTGAAAGATGTTGAACACTTTTCATACACTTATTGGCCATTTGTACTTCTTCCAGAGGTGGCATTCAATTCATTTGCCCATTTACTGGTTGGGCTAATCTTTTTCACACCAAAGGCACTAAACAGACATTTGATTCTTTAATCCTGATTGTTTCTTTCTTCTCCACCTTAAAAAAAAAAAAAACACTATGTAGGGAATATATAGGCATGAGAAGGAAGTATTAACTACGCTTGAAATTTTTATAAAGAAAAGCTAATTCCCACAGGCTGTGGGAAGACGTCCAGCGACTGCATGTTATACAGCCAGCACCTTTGTTCAGACAAAAGGGTCGGGCTGGAAAGGATGGGGAAGGAAGAGTCTTGGAAGACCCTGTCCTGCTGGGCGTCAGAGGTGTCTGTGTTCTGCAGGTGTTCAGCTACTGACAAATCGGTATGGAACCGAGCAGACCACTGGCTTGGTCACTGCACGGAGCCCGGGACAACTGTCCTCTGCCCTTGGGTGTGCTGTGCCTGTTTCTGTCATAGCCAGACTTCCTGGAGGACCAGAGTCCAGCAGTGGACATGGCTGTGGTGTTTCCTCAGCGCAGGCATCCCAGGAACCAGACTGCAGCCTGCTGCTGAGTCTCCTGCGTGCAGGTCAGGAGGCTTCGGGGGCAATGGGCAGGCTGCAATGTCTAGTTCAGGTCTCATCAAATGCCCTGACCCTCTGTAGATGAGCAGTGGCCAGGCCAAGGTCTCTGCTGCTCCCAGCTGTCTGCCCAGTGTTCCTGGGAGGGCTGGCATGGGAACTGAGGCTCACCTTGCAGGCCCTGCACCTGGGCAGGCAGATGGGCAAACCAAGGCAGAGTTCTGAATTCTTCACAGGACAGGTGAGGTTGGGCCCCAAGCACCCAGGAATTGGTGTGGATTTATGGTGTCAGTGGGTAGATAAGGCATTTGCTCATTAGTTACTACTTGCCAACCTTTACTGACCCTGTGATACGCTCGGTGTTCTACCAAGGGCTTAAAGTCGGAGCTGAGTAAACTGTGGCTTGTGATTCCAGAGCGTTACACTCATGCTCCCCAGTCCAGTTCAGATGGGGAATGTCACCTGAAAGGAGAGGACTCGGGGTTTGAAACTGGGCGCTAGCAAAGGCAACACTGCAGTGGCAGAGAGATGGGGAGCAGGAGCAGGGTCAGTGGAGGGCTATAACTCCTGCTTCCAAGGGGGCTGCCCTGCAGATTGTCAGGCCTGAAGAGGCCACTGTCCCCACCCTCATGGTGTCCCTCAGGTGAGAAGCACCTGTAGTCGAGGCCATCAGCACCGTTCTGGGTGTTCTGTCTGGGTGACAGCAGTCTGGCCCCAGGAAAGGCCAGGAGGGACAGTCTGGTGTCTGTCCCAGCACCTTGGTCTCAGCACAGCGGCTGCAGGCAGTGAGGAGTGAGGCTGTTAGAGCTCTTGCAGGTGGGCTTGCTCTGTGCTCCCTGGGCTACCAGAGGGCTGCACTCAGCATGGGGACAGTGGGGCAGCGGCTTCCCCTGTGTCCTAAGATGGCTCAGGTAGCCTGGCCAGGCAGCAGTGACATCTCAGGGACATGTGTCATGTGGCTCTGCTGGACAGGAGGTGGAAGAGGAAGGTCCCATGTCCCATTCTCCAGAATGCCACATCAATTCCTGTGACATTCTTGGGCCATTTTCCTCCAATACCAAAATTCTACGTAGTGCCAGGAAAAAATGGATGAAAATATAAAATATGACCTTAGAAATGATAGTGGGCAGGGGATTTAGCTCAGTGGTGCTGCTGCTACTTCACAAGCGCCAAGTCCTGAGTTCAATCCCTGGTGCTGGAAAAAAAAAAAAAAAGAAAAATACCTCAAAAGTAATGTGACAGTATATCTTGATTGTCAACCGATCATCCTGAGAGTAAAGCGTGCTCCTGGGTGCGGTGTGGGCGAGTGAACTTGGGGAGCATCTCATTTCTGCCCCTTCCTCTCAGCCACCCTGAGGTGAGCCACTGCCCTCTGCCATCCCTTCCAGCGCGCTGCCCCTGCCTTGGAGCCAGCTGAGCTCTGCGACCTAAGCCAAAACAAACTTTTCCGCCTTCACTTTGTGTATGTCACTTATTTTCATCAGGAACAACAGGCTGAGGAATGTGAGTAACTCTGAAGATGCTCATCTAGCTCTGTAATGTGTTCACTCTGAGAGGGCAAAGTCCTGGACTCTGGTACCGGTGCTGAGTAACCCCAGAACCACAAGTTGTTAATCTTCTAACCGTGTGGAACCCAGACTGGTTTCTCTGACTCTCTTATACCCTCCCTTTTAAATTCTTAATATCCTTGGCACAACTTTCATCTTGCTTCTGGTTTTTATTATAAAATATAAGTAAAAGTATCCAAAGGATAGTTGGATAGTTGTTACACAGTGGATTACCTCTCAGTGTTTTTTTCATACTTTTGGCACTTAGGGGGAGTTGTGTTAGACATATTTAAGGAAACTTTCCTTTAGAAATATTCAAAGAATCTTCTTTGCATATAAGTAGGGTTGCCAGACTTAGCAAATACAATTGTGATATTTTAGCTAAATTTGAATTTCAGGTAAACAATGAATAATTTCTTAACATAGATGTGTCCTATGCAGTATTTTAGACATACTTATGCTAAAAATAATCCAAAATTAAAATTTGACTGGCTGCTCTGTTTTCCCTGGCAATTGTGGGCTGTGAGCATTTGCAACATGGAGCTGGGGTTCCTCTCAGGACAAAAGTACAGAGAACATAGGAACAGCCCACGATGGCTCTGTCACGCCTACTCAAGGCAAATATAATTAACCTTACTGCATTGTTTAATTTTAAAAGATTTTAAGAGGATGCTAACAATAAAGGAAATGACTTCTAAATAATCATGAAGATACTTTTGTAAAGAAAGTTGTAGGGACCAGGGAAGGGGGACATTACCAGAACCCCTGCAGTGAGTCCTGGTCTCCTGTGAGCCGCAACATCACAAGGTGAATTCATGAATAGACAGGAAACAAGATTTAGAAAAGAAGCTGAGCTTTGGGTCTTATCAGTGCTGCTCTGGGCAGCAAAGATGGCGGTATCCTGTACTTGCCACTATTTATTTGGTTCATTGGGCCTATCAGATGACTCAAAGGTTGGCAGTAATCCTAAAACCATGAGGATATTTTTCTGATGAAGATCTTATGCTGTTGAGGGTCTTATATTGATTAGGATGGCAAGATGAGCAAATACGGTCTTACAGTAGTGGGTGGGATGAGTTAAGCTGATAAGGAATTTGTCCTTTCCCAGGTGGGACCTTTCTACTCATTTCTCAAAGAACCAGGATGTCTTCAGCTGATGTGATCTTGCCTTTGAGTGTCACAGCTGTGACCGTTGAGGTCTCAGCTGTGACAGGCGGCAAAAACAGTTATGTTTTGACATGTCATACCAGCCTGTAGGCAAGATTAGGCCTGATCATAATTTGTGAAATGATTTTTTCCCAAAATTATGTAGAATTGTTTTTGACAGAAGGTATATCCTCCTTTAAGCCATGTGGTAGATTACTAATGGCCAACTGGTAATGCTCAGCTGAACTGTGTCAGCACGGTTGGTCATGGAAGACCCACCTGAAGATTATTGCCAATGGCATAAAAAAAAGAACTGAAGGGGAAGATGTGGGCTGTTGATTTTCCAGGAGACGCTTGCTACAGATGGTTTTTCTTATGCAAACTTGGCTGTTCTTATGGAGAAGCTCGGAGCCACGCTGTACCTGGGGATGGCTACTATTCTCATCAGGAGAGTTCTGATCTTCACCAAGAGCACCTCTTCCTGGCTCCAGTGTGGATCCCTCAGCCTTGCGGCACAGATCCTTTACCCCACCAGTACAGGTTTTCTAGCTTCCACTGCTGGCCTTTGGGCCTTCCAAGTGCAGATCCTCAATATGGACTCGCATGAAGTATTGCTGTGGGCTCCAGGCCTCTGGCTGGACTTGTGGAGGACACTGCCTTGGACTCTAGCTGGACTTGTGTGAGACATTGCTGTGGGATCCAGGCCCTTGGCTGGATTCTTTGGGTCTCCAGTGTGCAGTTAGATCTCTTGCACTCCTCTGCATTTGACTTTTTGGGTGACTATTATAAAACAATCCTATAAATTATATGTCCTGTATTAAATCTACTCCCTTGTAAAACCTGACTACAACAAGGCATAAGGTCATTGTTTTCAAAGGAAAAGTTTGGGCCCAACATTCCCAGGCACTGGCTAATTTCTTCTTAGAAAATATGTGAGTGTTGTTGTTGTGGGTATGGCTGGAGATTGAACCATGTCCTCCTGCACACTAGACAAGCATTCTAGCACTAAGTCATACCTCCATCCCAGAATTACGTTTGTTATCATTGAGACAAGATCTGAAAATTCACTATTACTTGCCTTCTAGCGAGATATACATGTTAGGAGTAGTGCTATGGGTCTGTTTTAGTTTCCAAACCATGGAAATTCCATGGAGTGGAATTTTTATAGGAAAAGAAAGGTTTATTAGTTGTATTAGAACTTAGCAAGTGAACCTTTCTTGGGCAGGTGTATCTTGGCTTAATTTTGATTTTGCTGGGAAGAAAACACAGTGAGACCTTGTAGGGCATGCAGGGAAGCCACTACTTTTTCTGGTCATGTAGGGAAGCCACTACTTCTAGAAAGCCCAGGATCAAAGTTCTAAATTGCTAAGTTCTTGTAGGAACACTCACTCTAACTTGCAATTAATGAGTCCCATGCCAAGTTTCTGTGTTTTCCTCTTTTACAAATGGAATTTCCACTGGTTTAGATCTTAATGAGGACTGCAGCAGAAATATCTGATTATTGTGTGTCCCTGTGGAAATCATGTTTCATTTGAATTCCACAGGAGAAAAGAGTTGAGCAAGGCAGTATTTTATTTATACATGTTTACTTCAACAAGGTATGAATAAGTGTTAAAAATATTTTATGAGATATTCAGATTTATAAAATTCTACCAAAACATTGGGGATCAGGGCAGAAACTTATTGTTTAATGGATACAGAGCTCCATTTTGGAAAGATGAAAAAGTTCCTGGGATGGATGGTAGCGATCTTGCACAACACTGAGAGTGAACTAGTGACCCTAAAGTGTACACTGAAAATGGTTATCATGGAGCCATGGTTGGATCTTACGTGTCCCCCAAGGCCATGTGCTGAAGGCGTGGTCCCCAGCCTTGTGGCTGGTGGAAATTTTAGGAGGTGGGGCCTAGAAGAGGAAGCGAGGTCACTGGGGACATGGCCTTGGGGGCGTTATGGGACCCTGGCCCCTTTCTCACTTTCCCTTTGCTTTCTGACCTCCCTTACATGAGCAGGCTCCCTCTTCCAGGTGTTCCTGCCATGATATTCCACCTCACCCCAAGTCCGCAGCAGGTGATCATGGACTGAAGCTCTTGAAACTGAGCCAAAGTAAACATTCCTCTTTAGAGACTCTCTCAGACATTTTGTCACAATGACTAAAAGCTGATGAACACAAATGGTAAATTTTATCACCATAGGAAAATTAGACCAAAGAATCAAAAATCATGTTTTCTGTTGGATATGGTGATGGAGGCCTGTAATCTCAGATAATGGAGGCAAAGGCAGGAGTATTTCTAGTTTGAGCCCAGCTTCAGCAACTTAGTGAGAACTGAATAAAATGAAAAGGACTGAGGGTGTACTCAGCACAAGAGTACTTTTCTAGCACACACAAGTCCTGGACTCAATGCCCAGTACGAAAAAAGTCGTTTTTAAATATTTCAACTCAATTATTTCTGGGACAGATCCCTTCTTAGTAGGAAAACAGGATTCTAATATTCACTGTGATGTAGGAGACATTATTAGATCATAGAAGATTGAGATCTTCCTTAGTGACCTAAGATAGAGCTGGGAATTATTAAAGGGTGAGCACTAGCTGGCCTGTTGTCACTTAGTTCATAACTGATACTGAGTACAACGTCTCACTAAAGGGGTAAGAGCAGAAACAGCTCTTATTTGACTATAGGTTACTGGGCAATTGCCTGTGTGAAAGGAAGAGAGTTCAGGTAGACAAAACAGCTAATGATATTGATGTTGGTGGTGGTAAAACAATCACTAGGAGTAGACAAACACCCACTTATGAAATGAAGAGAATGTACAATCTATACATAAGGCTTATAAACAACCACCTTTACTAGCTCTGTTAATTAACTCATCATTTGAATTTGCCTGAACTAGTTGGTGAATGCCAAATAAAAACTAGAAAGCTTTTCCTTACAATTTTCTCTCCTGGCTTGTAGTCACATCTCCTGAACAGTTTGGCTGCTCTGCAGTTGGGTTGATGGGATTGTACAGAGACAGGTAAACGCCAAGGAAGAATTTGCTGGAGGAGGCTGTGGATTCCAGTGACCTTCCAGGGGTTGTACTTTTGCCACATGGGACGATCCGGTAGCTGGGAAGATGAGGACTGGGAGAGGTTTTGACCTGGCCTATCTCTGGGACTATGTGCTGCTTGGCCTTAAGGACTCCATCAGCCTAGCTGGATGTTATCAGCCCCTCTGCTGAAATACATGATTTCCAAATTCTCCTCCCAGCTTCATTTTGAGTGCATGATTCTTCTAGCCCACGTGCTTTTAACAGTGCACTCACCACCCACCTTGTTAACTGCTTTCTTGAATGGAGAGCCACATGGTGTGCAGATCCTTCTCCTGTCCTGGGTGGAGAAGTCCCCTCCAGAGTTCTGGTGGACGTTATTGATGAGCAGACCATTTTGTGTCTTGTGAACTGGTGTCTTGGTGTTTGCTTGCCGGTAGGGGAAATCTACTAACCTAACCATGGCAAAATGGGGAGATTTACTTGGAGGACATGGAACTTTCATAGAATTTAAACAGAAATGTCACACAAATCTAGGATTGGGTAGATAGAAGCAAGGTGTCCATAGCTGGTTGAGAAAACAGGGGAGGAACAATAGGGAGGGTTGGAGAAAAGATGGGGAGAAGGGATTTTATGAGAGGTGATCATCTTAGTTCCTCTTTTTCCAGTTATTACATTTCTAGTCTCTTACAAGCTCACGTTCCTGCCCTTCAGCATGGAGAGCAGTTGGAGCTCTGCAGGTGAACTCCCAAGTCCATGAATAAGAGACTCCCCTGGGCCTGTTTGACTTGAGTTCAACCTGGTCCAGCTCAGTGAGAATGAGGAAGGGCCATTCAGCTCAGTGCCTCAGCAGGACCTCTGCCAGCAGCTGTCCACATAGGATGTGACCCGGATATGCTCCTTGAGGCCATTTTGGTTACAAGTAGCAGAAATCTTAAATCTGTAGGGAAATCTTGTGTAATCAAAGGCAACCGGGCAAATCCCAGGTCCGTGGCAAAGGGTACAGAGGCCTGCCTTTGGGGCATGGCTGTTGTATGACTCAGTCCTAGTGACTGTCTCCGCTCTGTGCTCACCTGTGCCACATTTAAACTTCCCGAGATACACAGTCTATATGGTCTGGCTTACTGTGCTCCTCCCTGGGTTAATGTTAGCCACAGGACAAGGTAAGGTGGCCACTGTGTCTCTTTTCCCAGGACTACCCCTGTTTAAGCACCAAAAGTTCAGCATCCTGGGGGCTCCCTCAGGCCTGGGAAACGAGAACAGTTTGTCACCAGAGGACACAATCACTGTGCATGTGACCCTTCCAGGAGGTGCCTGTAGTAGTCATTCCTATAAAAAATGACTTTTTTGCTGAGAATGGTGGTGCATGACTATGAGCCAAGCCTTTGGTAGCTGAGCAGGAGGACTGCTATGAGTTCGAGGCCAACGTGGGTGACACAGAGACCCTGTCTTGAAAAACAAAAACGATGATTTTTTTTTTAAGAGCAGAAAAATTTATTGGGGAACAGGAATGAGGAGTAAGAATAGCTCTTGAGACAGGAGGGGCCCTGAATGGACGGCCCCCAAAACAGTGATTTTTTCGACGTACAGATACATTTCAGTGTCGATTACACTCTCCCTCCGGCACTTGCTGCACACACAAACACACCACCCCACATACCCTCTCTTCCCCCGCCCCCCATCACGCAGACATTTCCGCGGCACAGACAGGTGGGAGGAACCCGAAGCCACGGCCTCTGCTCGGTGCAGAGGGGCGGCCCTCCCTGGAATCGCGTCTCCACGCGGTGCCCCTCCTGCCCTTCACTACCACAACCCCACCCGTGGTATCAGGACTTGCCCCGTTGCTGGCAAAAGGGCGAGTAAAGTCACCTTGTTCCGTTTCAGGAGGATAAGGGCGCTTGGAACGCACAGGCCTGTGTAACCCTGGTAGCAGCCGGCGAGGAGCGGCTCGGGTCGGTGGACGCGCACCCAGCGGCGCCCTGGCTGGCTCTGCCGCGCC
>NW_022900923.1:1351730-1362689 GCF_012274545.1 Fukomys damarensis | reverse complement strand
TTCTCCAGACGGCCGGCCCGGTGCGTGGAGCGGGATCCCCGCCTTTGTCGCCCGCGGCACGGGACCGATCGCCCCAGAGAGGCAAGCGCCGGCTCGGCGGCCGCAACTCACAGTTTGAGGTGCAAAGCGAATTCCAATGTTTGCCACGCAGTGGGCGGGTGGCTGGGGAAAGCCTAGGCGGCACTGTCATCCGTGGAGGTTGACGTCTGATGAGTATTTGGGTGGTTCTGGGTGTTTCACATTTCGAGTGTTAACATGTTTTCTTTTAAAAATTCCTGCATATAGTACAGCGACTTATAGATCTAACTTGAACTATTTCAAATGAACGAGCACGTTTTATATTTGCTGGTGCCTTGGTGTCTTGCTGGCTTGCACATTCCTCATGGCCTTGAAGATTGTGTGAGACGCGCGTTTGTCTAGGTTTCAGAGCACAGCGGATCTGACCTTACACAGTGCTTTAGCATGCACGTGAGCGTGTGGAGTAATTTTTAAAATCAGAAAATGAGAAGATGACACTCGTTTCTAAAGCGATTGAAGTAGCTGCTCATTCCTCTGTCTTACTGTTGTTTTTCTGAGTAGATGCTACGCTATCGCCTAAGGCTTGATCCAAACCTGTGCCTTGGGTCAAACCCGTTCCCCCTGGTCCCGCTCTCCCGTGTTCTGTGAGAGAAAGCCCTCGACAAAGCTCGCCTGCCCTCACACTGCTAAGGCAGCCAGGCAAAGAGCTCACCTCATGCGAGTCCCAGGCACCTCTGTGGCGTCTGAGTGAAGTGTGTGAAATCTGATTGCACTGTTTGGAAGCTTTGGAATGTTCTTTGTTTGAATTGTTGAATAAATGTTTTAGCTTTCTCTTTAGGTGCATTGTTTGTGTTATTCTGTAGAAGTGAATGGCAGTTTTTGATTAGGTTCAGCAGATTACTAGGTATTTATGTGGATGGACTCAGTTTCTTTCTGCTCAGTGAAGTGTGTACCTGCATAGGCGGAACTACCAAAACACTCCCTTCACATACACACACTGACAGGTTTTCTTTCCTTGGTCACAGTTTGCTGTATTGAGTTCTGTGGTTTTCCATGCTCTCTGGTTATCGATTTTATTCCTTCATGGTGCATTCTCAGTTACCTGCAGGTCCTCATCAGAAAGTCATTCCTTGGCCTTTGATAGAAACAAGAGACTCGGAAGCAGCTGAGGACAGTGCTCTGGACAGGTGGGTCGAGTTCTGACCCCTGATTTACCCTGCACTGCACCTGCCTGGGATCCAGAGCGTGGCCCGGTGGCCCGAACATGGTTGGTGGAGGCAGAGCCCACCCTTCTTTTCCGATTACATCCTGTTCCTTTTCTTTGCTGCACTGACCCTGTTCTCTCACAGAGACTGAGGTTCCAGTGCCCAGCCCAGGGTGACTCACCAGGGAGCTGGAGCGGCCCAGCAAGCCTGCCCTGTCAGAAGGGCCCTGCTCATTCTGCTGAGCCCGAGTCTGTAAAGCTTGACAAGTTTTCCTGCCGCCAGGCCTGTGGTTATGCTGTGAATTCTTTGTTTAGGTTATTATTGTTTTAAAGCTAGTTTTAATCCTAAATCATATTTTCAGCATATATAAATGGCCCTTCCTCAGCTTTGCTCAGAGGAAAGCATCACACCAAATTCCCATCACTTGTGTGGTACAGTGGTGGAAGCCCAATCTCTCTGCCCTTGCTGAGACATTCTTACTGGCACCCGAACTTAAAGGAGGTGGGCTTATTTTGGCTCATGGGTGCAGTCTGTGGTTGGCTGGTGCCAAGGAAGGCAGAGGGCCTGGCAGAGGAAAAGCTGCCCACCCTATGGCAGCTGGGAAGCAGAGAGAAGGCAGGAGCAGGGATGGGAATGCACCCTTCCAGGTCTCCCTAGGTGACCTCCTTCCAGGCCCTTCCTACAGCGCACTGGGCTGTGAACTCATCTGGGGCCGAATGCACTGATGGGTACACACGGCAGCGCTGGCCAGCCCTGGGGCTTTGGGGGACATTTTGGATCTAAGCCATAGCAGATACGGTATACCCCACAATTGCAACTTCTATAGAAAATGCACCACTTGCCTTACACTGTGTTGCTGTTGGTGTCAGCGTCTGTTACCTGTATCTAGATATCTAGATCTAGGTGTTAGGGCGGGAGTTGGGGAGAGTGGGCTGTTAAGCAGTTGTGTACTGAGTAGTAATGGAGGGAGCTGCCTTCTGTGGTTGTAGGGAGTACTTTAGTACAGATGTGGTTCAGAATTGCCAGCTCCTGCCCGTAGTGCCGCAGACTTTGGTTGGTCTTATAATGGCTTTTTATTTTGATTTGAGACAGCCTCATTCCGTAGCCCAGCTCAGCCTCACACTCTTGAGTGCCTGCCTCAGCCTCAGGGTGCTGGGATTACAGGCAGCTCACCCAGCTGGTTTTGTTCCAATTTTTAAATACCCTACAGATATGTGCTCCCCTGTTGCCTGCAGGGACCTGGTAGGGAAGCCCTTTGGCTTCTGAGATTGAGCTGGCAGAGCCTCTTGAAGTTTATGTGGTCATTAGGAATTACGCAGATGCTCGGGGGAGGATTGAGGTAGGAGTAGCTCATTTTAGCGCTGGTATTTTCATGGAGAGGACGAAGGCGTGAAGAGTGATGAAGGCACTGTAGACAGGAGAGAACCAAGCGCTGTGTATCACCCGGAGGGTGGGAGGGCAGGCGTGGAAGGCAGTGGGAAATCAAATTCTAGACTTCCCGCAAGTACTGACCATGCGGATAGTGTCAGCGTCTGCGCCTAATAGTCTAAACCTTTGTAATAACTGTTTCATAGTAACTGAATAATGCTGCAGAAGTGAAAAAGGAACTGTTCAAACTCACCTCTTGTTAACACTCCATTTTATCAGTGGAGAATAAGAACATGTTTGATTAAAGTAAAATGTTTATATAAAATACACTCCCATGTGGAACTGCTATTTCTTTTCTAGTAAACATTTATTAGCTCTGGTTTGCAGAGTTCTAGAGCTAGAAATTCTGGGGAGATACTCTTAACTCCCTTAGGGTGGTAGATGTTGACCAATGCAAGAGGCAGGTTTTGATTCTAGAACCTCTGTAGACTTCGGAGACTCAGGCGAGGATAGTATTTCCTTTGCCTGTTTATTGCTTTTGCCTTCTACGTTTTCACTTGACCTCAAAACAAGTATGTAAAAGCTCTTCCCTAGACCTGCTTGGCATCTCATTTGCTTTCATTAGGGAGTCTACCTCTTTCCATCTACTTGGCAGGCTGAGGCAGGAGGATCTAAAGTTTGAGGCCAGCCTGGGCAACTTAGTGAGACTGTGTCTCAGAATAAAAAAAATTAAAGGACCAAAGATGTGTAGCTCAGTGGACGAGTGCCCCTAGGCTCCATCCACAGAACTGCAAAAGAAAAAAAAAAAAAAGAGTCCAGTTTTTAATTTCTATCCTTTGGCTATAGGAAATGATGGAACAACATACCTTTTTGGAACATTTAACCTATTTGGTAATAAATCTCGTTAACTTCCCTCAGTAAGACTGTGTTTGTTCCATCAGGATTTGTACCTCACGCACAATTTCTGGGTATTTAATCAGTTTGCATGGCTTTGTCTTGGTTGAGCTTTCAGAAGTCTGGATTTCTCACACCCTTTCCAAGTGTGGTAAGCACAATTTACAAGAGCCTGCCTCATGTAGAGTATTTCAGTGACAGTTTATGTACTTTCATAGCTTTTGGGGCAGGACAGGTGGTGTTTCTATCAGAAGCCCCACTGAGCCACAGAAAGGCTAAGTGAACTGCCAGGGCCTAGCGCCAGTCTGTGTTGGACTGGAGATGTAACCTCGCCTCTCCTTCTGGCTGCCACTTACTCTCAGCCCTTGTGTTTGCAGAAGTACTGTAGGGTCACCTCAGTCTTCTGGTTTCCCTTCCCGTCCATCAAGCCACATTGCTCTTAGGAAAGTAGATTACGATATTTGCTGGCTCAACTTTTTCTCTTCTCCACCTGATGCAGTCTACACAGTTGGGGTGAACCTGTGTCCATCCCTGTGTGACTCTGGCTATTCTAGATGCCTTCCTGTAACTTCCTGGTCCAGAGGACCCATGTCCCTGTTGGAAACGTTTTCTTTTGGGGAGTGCTTTGGTTTGAATGTCCCCTCCAAGGTATACAGGAATTTAGTTGCTATTAGCAGGTGACAAGGTCAGAGTGAGTTCTCCTAGTCACTAGAGGCAGAGGGTCAGTTATTTCGGATGGAGTCCCAATAGAGCCCCCCCACCCCCACTCCAGGCTGTAACGCAGCCTGCAGCCCCTTGCTCCTGTAGTGCCCTGACCTTAGACTCAGCCTCCAGAAGCATGACCTGAGTGGACTCCTGTTGTTCATAAACTACCCAGTTTGTGATACTCTGTTATAGCAGCAGAAAAGGTGAGAAGTTTCTTTTTGTATAACCTTGGTTCATTGTTGGGTGGTCTCAGTTAAAGCTGTTCTTGTGTTTATAACAGTTTTATATTACCTGTTTGTTTTTGTTTGTTTTAATCTGTAGATTTTAGTTATATTGTCTAGAGCAGCACAGAATTTCTGTTTTCTCTTTGCTGTACAAGATTTCGTCATATATTAAGGTAACCTGTCTCTTCTTCAGGGTCAACAGTGCTAGGGCAGTTTGTTGCCATCCTGGTCATTTTATTGTGGACACACTGGACTGTCAGTGTCCTGAAAACATGGCTTCAGTAACTGCTGCATTTTATATGTCTGCAAGGGCAGCACACTGCTGGACTGTCCTTTCTCTAAGGTGGGCGCCGTTCCACCCTGTGTCAGCATTGAAATGACCCCTTGCCTCCTGTGTTGCTTGATGAGCCTTTTATGAACTGTCAGCCTGACCTATGTACTTTGCAACCAGTATTTAAGTTGATATCTAGGATTTTTACATATATTCTTATTAAATTTTGTCCTTCTTATATTTTAAAAGTTCAGTATTTCATCTTGCAGAGGTATTTCTGTTTGGTGCCAATTTTTAAACTCATTTATTGGCATTTCTTTTTAGCTTTGTCTTCTCCATTTATACTGCTGTCCCTTTGGGCTGGATTTGAGGCAGGGCTGGTTGATGATGGTGATTAATAGTTCATGATTCTAGTAAGATAGTGGCATTGCTAGTTTGGCATCATGTAGCACTAGAAAGATAACAGTAAGGCACTTACTTAAAAATGCTCTGGGATACAGGTATCTGCTAACCCTTACTTAAAGAAAATTACCAGTTTGATTTTCACTTGTTAGTGTCTGAGCCAGTGTTCTCCAGAGAAGCAGAACCAGTATTACCTGTGCTGTATGCACATGCACCTGTGTGTATATTTCCTAAAGGACTTCGTGTTAAGGAATTGGCTCAGGAATTTGTGGGGGCTGGAAGGTGTAAAAGTTGTAGGTCAGGCCAGGAGGCTGGACATTCAGGCAGGAAAGGATTCTGCAGCCTTGAGGCAGAATTCTTTCTTCTCTGGGAAATCTCAGTTTTTGCTCTATGTACTTGAGCTGATTCAGTGAGTCCCGCCTACATTCTTTTCTTAGTTACTGTCCTCAGTGCTGAGATGCAATGCCCAATAACACAACTTAATGGTAGAAAAGTTTGTTTTGGCTCACAGTTTGTAGAAGTTTCAGTCTGTAGTAAACCTACTCCAGTGTAGGACAGTGTGGCCGACGGAAGCGGAAGCGGAGAGCCGAGGGAGGAGCCGGGAGGGAGATGCGCCCTTCCAGGCCACACCCCAGGGACCGCCGCTTCTGACCAGACCCCATCTCCTCACAGCAGGTCTGCTATGAGCCCCACAGTCCAGTCACCTTCCCGAAGCCCCTGCCTGTGAGCGCAAAAGGCTTTGGGCAATGTCAAGCCATAAACCGTGACGTTCTGCCTGGCCCCACAAGACGCAGGCCCACCCTGCGTGTGAAGGGCCTAGCCCATCTCTGAGAGTTGCCAAGTCCTGCCAGTTCAGCATTGCTGAAAAGACTACATCTAAAGTCTCCCCCAAGACAGGGCAAAGTCTTAGCTTGGAACCCTTGTAAATATCAAAAAGAGAGCTAAACACTACAGACACACAAGGGCGTGGGATAAACGTTCCTATCCCAAAGAGAAGAGTGGAGGAGGGGAAGATGTGGACCAGAGCAGCTGGTGAGAGTGAAGCCGGAGAAGTCAGGGATGTGGGTCATCAAGGAGAGCCACGAGCAGTGAACACAACCAGCCTGAGGGGAGCCGCAGGCTGTGGCCAGCAGTGCTGCACGGTGGGCTGCCCGGGCTGTGCAGAGTTCAAGTCTTGCCACCTCTTGCCCTGGGTGCTGGGCACAGAGCTGTAGAATTTAATGTTTGTCCTGCTGGGTTTTGGTCTTGCTTTAGCCCAGGTCGTCTTTATCATCCTGTTCCTGCATTTTGCACAGGAATTTTATCCTGTGCTGTTTGTTGGATGTCGGTGGTGTTTAGCTTTCTTTTTGATTTTTTACAGGATGTACAGCTAAGAGTCTGCCGTACAACTTAGAGGAGACTTTAGAGGTGGTCTTTTCAGCAATGCCAAATCTGTCAGGACTTTGGCAACCCTTGGAGATTGGCTGAGTGCCTTTCACACCCAGGGATGTACCTGAGTCTTGTGGGGTCGGGCGGGGTGCTGTGGTGTACACCTCGTATTCACTGCAGGTGTGGTGTGGTGTACACCTCGTGTTCACTGGGGCATGTTGTACACCTCCTGTTCACGGGAGGGGCTTTTGGAAGGTGGAGGAATCTGGGGACTTGGCTGACTTGCTGCAGCAGTGGTGGTCACGGGGGTGTGGCTTGCAAGGGTTCATCTCCTGGCACCTTCCCTTTGCTTTCCACTTCCTGTCTGCCCTTCCCTGAGCAGTGGTCCCTCTGCCTGCCCACTGCTGCAGAGCCGGCAGACTGAAAGCTCTGCCTACCGTGAGCCAGAATAACCCTGTCCGCTTTCATGTGTCCCTGTCTGAGGAAAATGACAGATGTGTGTCAGGAGTCAATCTGAGGGACCTGCACCGCGCTGAAGATCTGCTGAGGTGGAATCTTTCTGGCAACCTGGAAGGGCTGGACACTGGAAGGGAGTCTGCATAATTCTCCGTGCTGGCCTTCAAATTGGAGAAATTCATATATTTCTGTACCTGTAGCAGGAGTTTAGTAAAGCCTGAAAGAGGGCCTTTGGGAATAAAGGAGTAAGTTTGAATGCTTTCTTAAAAAATTGTTCTTACTTGCATTAAAAAATAATGCAATGCAAACATATTTGACTTAATTTTTTTTTTTCAGCAATGGGGATGACTCAAGATCTTCACACTGATTTAACGTCCTCAGCCCTTTTTTTATTTTTTAATTTGAGACAGGGCCTCGGTAAGTTTCAAAGTTGCCCAGGCTGGACTTGAACTTGTGATCCTACTGCCTCAGCCTCACAGAGTGCTGGGATTATAGGCATGTGCCACTACATCTGGCTAAACATTAACATTTGAGCAGTAGTGATTTTTCTAAGTAATTTTTTATTATAAGTTTAATTCTAAGATAGAACAACTTTGAATTTATAGACTTCAATGATAAGGTTTTTGTTTCATAGTCCCACAGCTTCTAAGTTTTGGTGATTTATAGCAATACCAGATTTTCAGTGAGATGTGTTGGCCGTTCCTTCCTCTAGGAAGTGAGTGTAGCTTATCACTGTATTTACTCTGCAGTCCTTGGTGCACACGTCTTGGTTTCCCCCTTTCCCCTGCCTGGTGCTTTCCCCACAGGATAAGGTGCCTTCTCGTCTCATGGGCCCATGTGTTAGAATCATCTGTTTCTCTCTGCTTTGTGCCTGCTCTGTCTCTGCCACTTCAGTTTGTCCTGAGCACCACTTGGGCAGAGCATTTGTTTATGTTCTGGCACGACCATCCTGAGCATTCCCTGGCAGGTGTCATTTCAACCAGATGAAGGGCTGGGGATTTAGCTCAGTGGTGCCACCTGCCTCACAAGCGCATGGTCCCGAGTTTGATCCCTGGTACCAAAAAAAAAAGAGTATGTTTTCAACCAGTTGATTCTTGTGCTGAATACATCTGATAAAACTTGTTTTTATATTTCCTGTTATCTTATAAAAAGTAATGAAAAATATGCAGTCTTTGGTCATCTTGTATTTAAGTAATTGGACAGGTAGGTGGTCCACACCCTCCCCTCTGAGATCTCCATTTCTTTCCTGTTAGCAAGTCTGAAATGACTGGATTAAGTTAACTCAGGAATGACTGACAGTAAATTATATGTATTTAAAGTGAAGCCTGCACAACTAAAAACTAGAACAAAAACCAGAAACTGTTAACTCAAAGAATTAGCGAGGGGTCTAAGGTATTTAGATTCCTTATTGACCTTGTTACGAAGACCTTGGTGTGGACTCCAGGACCTGAGAGAACGTATTTCTCCTTCACAGCACTGAGAAGACGACACAGACAATGCAAGGGGACGGGGCATTTCCAGCTTGAGAGATAGCATAACTTCCTTCACGTTCTCCTCGGCCTCGTCCCTCATAACCTTACCTCACACACGAGTGTGCATGTGTTTAAACACCGGCCTTAAGGAATAAACTCCCCGGAAATAAGGACTGAGATGTATAACGGGTGTTGAGAAGTGGGAAGAAAGGTTGGAATGGGAAGGGGATGAGGGAAGAGGGAGGGAGAGAGGAAGCGACAGAAAAACAGTGACAATAGAAGGAAAAATGGAGCAAAGCTTTTGTACGTACGGAGGAAAGGGAATAAAATAAAAATTATTAAAAAAAAAGAAGTTACTCTTTGGTGAGTTGTAGGTTGCTACCTTTTATTCTGCCGTAAGATAGACAGTCCTAATTTGTATGTGGTCAAGTCTCATGTTCTTCCATGACACTCATGATTTTGCTGTTTTAGCAGCAGTATTTATTTTTTATTGATGTGATGAATTTTCTCTACCAAGGAATGAAAGTCGCCAGCGAATGTACCCCTCTTGTTAAACCTGTCTCTAATACTAGCTTTATTTATTGTCATGCACTATATGCTAGACCCTGTACTGGCATTTGATACACTCCCCAGTTTTCATAAGGACCCTTGCATAAAGTGGGTACTTACATAGTACTCTAGGGGAGATGCAGTATCTGTCCAAGTTTGTACTCTAGTGGAGCTCATGCAAGTCCTTCCGAGTGCACGTGGTTTTCTTCTACATCTCAAAGACTCCTTAAATGATTTGGTGCCATTCCTAACATAGTTTTTAGAGAATAATTTGCAGCATATTGACTGTGTGTGTGTGTGTGTGTGTGTATCTGTATCTGTGTACTTCCAGAGGTATTTTATCGCTCTTGTGTTATTTCGTGTGTTCTACTTTAACTTTTGTTTAAATACTACCAGTTTATTATTGATCATGCTTTTTCAGGGATGCTAATGTAATTAATGTAGTGTCTGTTAGGGTTGAAATGGTGAAATGCGGGGTGGCGGTGCAGGTAGGGGCTGATCACCAGAAACTTCATTTCTGCTGGAATGTGAGGCCGGGGCATGTCTCATATTACAGCATGCTGTGCTTGCCGGCAGGGCTAGAGGCCAAGCTGTGATTGCATTCTCTTCAACAACTTTTCCTTTGCTTTGCAACCACAACTTTTTGCCAGCAGAAAAGGATAATGGAGAGTAGCGATGAACTCATTTCCATCTGCTACAAAATGTGTTTTTCTGAACAGCCTCGTTGTTGTGAGAGCTACAAGGACATGAAGAGTGAGGTGAGCACGGCGGTTCTCAGACCCCTGCCTTGGACGCCTGTCCACATGACAAGTTGTTATGGCTGCCAGTTCGCAGCAGAGTCCCAAATAGTTTCCCGCTGAGGTTGAATCCATGCATTCCTAAGAGTCCTCCCTTTGTAGTCTCAACTCTTAGTTTTTAGACATAAAGCTACATTCCCAGAGACTGCTTAGATTTTAATGCTGTGAAGGTCAGATGTGTTGATTGAACCCATTTACAGCGTATGCACACATCAGAGCACCTTTTTGCGTACTTAACTATACACAGCTTTCATTTGTCCATTAAAAGTCAGTTTTAAACAGGAGATGAGTTCTCTGCAGTAGACCCAGTTTCCGCCCTGCACCTGAGCGATTACCGGTTTCCGCCCTGCACCTGAGCGATTAAGGCACCTGGATCATCTGTGTCTGACGCGGTCACCTTGTCTCTTCGCTCCACAGCTGTGCTGTGTGAGGGGCAGCTGGATTCTGTGCTGCCGAGTAGCTGAGGGTTTCTGTGGTTTACTGTGGTTGGTTAACCGCATGGCTGTGCCTCAAGATCGCATTAGCAGCGGTGTAATAGTCCCTTAATACTATAACCTGTTACTAGTAATCAGAGTCCCGGTTTCCATTGAAGAGATTAGTGTGACCTTTACACTAATAATTTCTAGTGATTTAGTTGTGGGTGTTTGTTACTGGATTCTCGGCTGTGGTGTTTGGTGAATGCTGTTCAGTTGGCATAGGAGTATCCACTATCAGGCGGGCAGCTGAAGTACAGTTTATTTAACCCCATTAAGGTGCTTCCTGACACTTTCACTAGTGTCTTGTGAAAACGTTTTTAGAGAATAAAACTAGGAATGTTTACATGTTTACGGTCTGCTAATCTTTGTGCTCAGTATGTACAATGTTTCCTCTAGTGTGCTCCTCACTGCAGCCCCATGAAGGGCTACTGTGCCAGGCTGCAGACACACATGCTGAGGCTGTGGGGCTCCCTGGCTCTCCCAAGTCACACACCAATTCTGCAGCTGGAACTCGAGTCAGGGCTGCCTGGCCTCAGAGATGTGGCCCTTGACTGCTCTGCTGTTCATCAGGTGGGTGTGTTCTGTCTCAACGCTTTAAATGGGGATTTAAAATTTCCCTTTAGAAAGTCTCCCCATCTCGTTTTCTATTAGTGTCTGTGTATGCATTCAGGAGTTTCCATTTCTGTTGTAATAAAACTTTCTTTAGTTTTAGTTTTGCTTTAGTTTTAGTGGTTGACAGTTGGTCTCTACATTT